>NW_011500102.1:330462-375862 GCF_000495115.2 Populus euphratica | reverse complement strand
ATTATCATCTAATAATCATTTTTCCATCTCATAAAAAGGTGGTCGAGGAAGAGGATAGAATATAAGAAACAATAATAATTGATTTTCATAGTAGAATTTAAGAGCATTTTTTGGTATTAGAGTTTAAGTTGATTAGGAGAACAAAGACACGGTAGTTGTCATTATTCAATAACAACATTCTAACATAGCAACTATTCCCTATCTCCTATACAATAATAGTCATAATAATAGTAACTGAACATAACAAACAACTTAACAACTCAAAATAAATATAAAATTAGGCTTGTTTTAGCCAAATAGAAATACCAATGACAAGAAAAATAGACAACCATTTTTTTATGTAGTAATAAACTTCCATACATAAAAAAATTCTATGGAAAGGGTACTTATAATTGCAAAAGACTAAGATAGCAATTGCAACACTATTTCAAGGTAGTAAATAAATTAATTTCAATCATTTGTGTATGTTATTAAATGATAGGTTCAGGGTTGGTGTTAAGAAATAGAACTATGTAATTACCATCTATCTATTCTTTGTATATAATACTCAAACAACTTTTTTTCTCTGAATCAACCTTAGTAAATGGATATAAAAGATCTTAACTTTTTCTCTCTGAGGTATTATGATAGTTTTTAAGAGGAAAATAAACATTGACCAACTCAGAATTCATAAAGTGAAAGGAATGCCAAAATTAATTCATTATTTTTCTGCATGCAAAAATAAACTTTGATCTATCTAAAAAAATCATACTTTGTGAAATAAAGTGCAACAAGCAATGGAACTACAAGTGCTTTAGCTAATAAAAATATAGGTATTTTTATTAAAAGAAAAGAAAGAAAAAAAAGAAGAAATTATACTTGATAACCTTTATTTCATGCATGAAAGAAGGTTAAGTGTTTGTTAATACTCAAGCTACTTGCCAATAAAAGCAAGATATACTCTACATAGTAAAACTTACTTTAATAGACTTGGTTCTAGTAATTTGTAGATTACTAAATTGATCTATTGATCATCTAATTGAAGTTGTTTGTAAAAATTAGAAAATTATTTGGTGTTTGAATTCAAGAAAATCTTGTTTAAAAGAGAATTTATCATTGCTAAACTAAGTATTTAAAAATATCAGTTTAAGAAAAAGATTGTTGAGATGTCAGTTCAAATTCTAATCTAAATAGAAATCTTTAATTAAAATCCTTGTTGGCATATGATAGTTTGAGCTTATAATCTCTCTCTATAAAAACAAATGTATTCAAAATTTATATGTATCTATGAGAATTGAATCAATTAATAAAAACTTAAGAGGTTAAATAGTTGTGTGTTTAATTTTTTAACATTCTATAAGTTTGACGTGGGATATAGCGGTGATTGGGTTCATTGTGGTCAATGTCTGATAGATTGATTTGTTAGTAGATTAAGGTACCATTGGTAAAAATATCACAGTACTTCCAAAAAATCTATTGTTTTGAAATTAAACAAGTTGATTTTTAATTACCATACGATGAAAATGTTTATGTAAAATATTAGTAACATAAGAGTATGTATGTTATATTTTGTAATATATAAGATTAAAATTTAGTAGAAATACAATACATCATCTGATTTAGATGCTAGAGTTCCATAAATAATTTTTGTTGTCTCAATAGGCATGTTATTTAAAGTCTTACTTTTATTTTTATTGTTTTGAATGATAGTCATTTATGAACTAGAAAAACATATTTTTCATGAAGAGAATAGTGTTGGAAAAAAAATTAGTATGGTGGAAGTTTATGAATAACAATGCAAATAAGTAAGACTAAAAACAAAAAGAAGATTCGAGAGAAAGAGAATTAAGTGTTTTTCTCTTGTGTATCCCTCTTTGTACTTATATTAATTATGCTAGACCTAAAGTCCTAAATAAATAATAAATTAAACAATTTAGAGAAAATTTTAAACTGAACATGAAATATATTTTGTCAAATTAATTGATTGATTATTTATTAAACTAGTCTATCAATTTATTTAATTTAACTAGTTGTTCTATTATAACCGGTCAATTGATTTAACTAATTTTTAATAAATTTAATTTACTTTCAATTTGAAAGATAGTCATCTATGAACCAGAGAGAGAAAAATCTCACATGCTTTAGACAGAAAAAGATTTTACTGCTTAAATGGTGAAGATTGAAAAAACGAGGAAGAGAGTGTGGGTTGTGCCGACGGGGAGTTCCTATAGAGATACTCGTAAAAAGAGGATAGATTTAAATTATTCACTTGAGCACTCGGCACATAAGCTTAATCATTTAACGTGGATAAGATTTAATATATAAAAATGTATTTTAAGATTGACCTCTGCCTAGTTTTGTCCTGAAATGGATTTTGTCCAGATTCTCCACATTCAGGCATAAAAAATATTATCTTTGAAATGATAATTAAGATAATGGAAATGCTGCCCCCTCACCATTTGAATAAACACCCTGAAAAATATATGTCAGAGTCAAATTCATATGTGGCGAATCGATCGACACAGGAAACTAGAGTAACTACAAAACAAATATGCTTGATAGGAATATTTTTCCTTCTGCCTGCGAACGGCCCTTCGAGGGTCTTCTTGGCGTCAAACAATAGACTCGAAACTGGTAAAAAAAAAAAAGAATCAAACTATTTAATTAAAAAATAGTATTTTTTTTTTCCTCCCCTGATTATCAAATCATTGTACTTGACTGAATGTGTTCAAGTGCTTGTGTAGGTCAAACTCTTCGGTGTAGAGATGAAATTATGGATAATACTCCCCATATGCTTATGGTCCACCACGTCCAAGATTGTCCATTAAGCTGTTTGAACTTTGAAGTGCTTCTACTGGCTGGTTCTGATCTATCCGTTTTCAATGGAAGAGGGAAGCAATGGGGAGTCTTTTTTTTTTTTTTTTTTTTGTTTTTTCTTTTTTTTTTTTTTTTTTTTTGTTAGTGGTTTAAGGTGATGGAATACCGACAAGAATTGCATGATCCTCATATTAATTTAAAGTGGAGAGAGCCTTCTGCTAAAGGGCATGTGTCTTTTCGAGGATTTCCCATGATACATTAAAATAAAGTATAACAAAACAAAATATAGCGACTTTTTTTTTTTTTTCTAATCTCCACTAGCATTCGCATTACCTTTCTTAGTCCTATAAATAGAAGCATTTGGTTGGAGCTACAAGTCATCCTGTCTTCTGTAAGCCCTAGCTAGCTTCCCCTTTCATCTCCCCTTTTTTTCTGATAAAGGATAGGGTTTGAATCCAATATCCTTTTTCTCTAAACTGCCAGTACATTAAATGGCTAACATTCCAACAGCAACTAGAGTTTTGGCTGTGTTATTGGTTGTGTTCATGATGCTCATGAGGTTTGAGGCGGCGCCAATCCACACACTAAATGAGCTCGACAAAAGCCTTCTGTTAAGTAAAATACTAAATGCCAAGTCTAGAATGGAGTTTCATGGACGACGGATGTCCATCTCGGAATCAGCTACTGATAGATTGTCACCTGAAGGGCCAAATCATGAACATCACTCCCATCCCCCGGGAAACCCTTAACAAAACAGCGCTATACAGAGACGCTATCACGTTTTGGTTGCAGATATATGTTTTCTGTTCTATATATATATATATATATATATATATATATGTATGTATGTATCAAGGAATATATATACTGAAAATAAGAAAGAGAATAAATGGTGCTTTCTAGTTGCACCCCTAGACTGCTATGTATGATCCAGCAACCAAGAAACTTGCACGAGTTGTGAATCTTATGGGGCTCGGAAGGATAGGAAAAGAAATATGTAATGCTGAAAGTTACGTCCTTTAATATGTACTTTGCCTGTGATGATGTTGTGATTCATATCTTTTTTCACAGAAATGAATTAGTCTCATCTCTGCTCCCGCACGACGCTCATACTCTCATGTGTGGCTCGTGGCTGCTGCATGTACCCTGTGGAGTGGCACCCCCACCAAGATTACATGGTTTTTTTTTTTTTTTTTCTTATCCTCACTTTAGCATCACAAATTTCTAATAGCTAGAGATGATGAGAGAACAAGAATTTTAATCCTTCAGTTGGGTGGAATTCATCTTATTTTCTTTAAGAACAGCTGCGTAAATTCATTATTGAACAATATACCAGGGGTTGTTAATTATGTTGAAAGTAAATCAAATTTTAGTATGAAAAATAGAGTTATCAATCTACTAGATAAGAATCGGTCATCTAACTAAAATAAGTTGAATTGGTTGATTGGTTCAATTGGTAGAATACAATTCCTAATCATATTAGAATTTTTTTATGTTAGTTTAATTCTTTGATTGTCTAAGATTTTATGTCTATAAAAAGCTTATAATTCAACATTATAAAGCGGTACAAAAGGAGAGAGGAATAATTAATAAAAATATACCTTCCTCTCAATTTTCTTTTTATTCTTGAGTTTTTAACTTTACATTACTATTTTTTATCTTGTACCACACCCATCTTTCTTCCAATAAGTGATATCAGAGTTTAGATTTGATTATTTAACATGGTCAATCTAAACTTCTCACTTCAATATCTTAGGTTGATAAAAGACAACTATAATACTTAGTATATTCGAGTAAAACTTAATGAAGCAATTAGAGGTAATGTTACATTTATGGATCATTCAAAAGTTGTTATCAAAGAAAAATGGTGTAATTTTCATTAAATTAAAATATGAAAGTCATTAATTTATTGATGATGTCTATTATATATAATGATGAAAAGCAATATATTGAGCTTAGGATAATTGTTAGAAAATGGGTATGAGATTAAACTGAAAAATTATACTTTGACATGACATTGAAGGAGCTATAATTACAAAGGTAACCATGACAAAGAATAGAACGTTCTTGTTAAACATAAAGATGGATGTGCTTAAATGAATGTGTGTAGGATAAGATTTAGCTTTGGTATGTAAACTTTGATAGCTTGAAGATGATGGTATAAAAAAAGATGTTGAAAGGTCTATCATCCATTATACACCTAAATCAGTTATGTGAAAGATGTTTAGTGGGCAAACAATTTTGCAAAAGCTTTCCGAAGGAGTTCACATCAAGAACAAGTCAACCACTACAAGAAATACATGTCGATGTTTGTGATAAAAATCTATATTTTCTACTTTTTATTGATGATTATAGTAGAAAAACTAGGGGATACTTCTTAAAACAACAGTTTAAAGTGTTTAGTTGTTTTAAAAATTTTAAGTCCATAGTTGAAAAGGAAAATGGATATTCTATAAAATCATATAGGACAAATAAGAGAGTGAATTTTATTTCTAATAATTTTAATGAGTTTTGTGAAGATTATGGTATAAAGAAACTCATAATAGTGCTCAAATCTCCATAACAAAATGGTATGATGGAGAGAAAGAGTAGAAGCATCCTCAACATGGCAAAAAACATGCTCAAAACCAAAAAGATACCTAAAGATTTTTAGGCTAAAGCTATAGATTGTGTTATCTGCTTGTTAAATAGGTATCCTGCTAAAGGCTTAAATGATATGACTATAGAAGAAGCATAAAGTGGAAGAAAACCAAGTATTTCTCACTCGAAAGTTTTTAAAAGGATTTATTATATATATGTAGATTATCAAGTAAAGAGCAAACTAGATGCCAAGAGTAAAAGGATGATCTTTGTTGGCAATGATCAAAAGTCTAAATGATACAAGCTTTATAATTCTAATGAAGAAAAGATAGTGATTAGTAGAGATGTTAAGTTTATTGAAGAAGGAGCATGAGATTGGAAGATAGATAATGGTAAGAAATATGGCTTCCTATCGATTCTTGATTAAGATAAGGAAAGATATAAAGATCATCAAAAACTTAAAGTTACACCTCCACAAACACCAATAAGCTCAACTTCTTCTCCTCCTCCTCCTCCTTCTTCTTCTAGTGTATACAAGGCAAAGTTAGCGGCAAAAAGCTATACTAAAAAACATGAGATTGACTATGATTAAGTATTTGCTTCCATTGTTAAATTGGAGACCATTCAATTAATCATTGTCATTGGTATCTAATATAGATAGAGAATCTATCAAATAGATGTCAAATTAGCTTTTCTTAATGGTTTATTGAAGAAGAGATCTATATTAAGCAACTTGTGTGATATAAAGTGAAGGGACATAAAGACAAAGTATTAAAGTTGAGCAAATCCTTGTATAGATTGAAGCAAGCCCCAAAGGCTTGGTATAATTATATTTATAACTTTTTTTAAAGAATAAATTTGTTAAATGCCCTCATGAACATGTTATCTATATAAAGATCATAGAAAGTGGTGATAGTCTTATTGTATATTTGTATGTAGATGACTTGATCTTTATAGAAAATAATCCAAAGATATTTAGAGACTTTAAGAAAGCAATCATCAAGGAGCATGAGATGACATATATTGGTCTCATGTCCTACTACTTAAAGATTGAGATCAAACAAGGTGAAGATAAAAATTTTATAAATCAAAAGAAGTTTGCAAGAAAGTAACACGACCAAAAGATTGATGTCTTCTTCCAAGTGTAGGAGTGTCGAAGTAATAAATAACCCGGCAAGACCGGGGTCGAACCGCTAAGAGGTTAATTGTATAAATTATAAACAACAATAACAACAATAATAATAGTAGTAGTAGTAGTGGTGGTGGGGGGGGTGGTGGTAATAATAGTAGTAGTAGTAGTAGTAGTAGTAATATAAGAAGAAGAAGAAGAAGAAGTTGATGAGAACTTTGAGATGAAAGATTAATGTGAGGATCAAACAATGATAAAAGCAAATGTCAAGGTTAGAGGATCCACTAATGGTATTTCAAACAAGTATAGTATAAACTCTTATTATTTAATTGGAAACCACACACAAAGGAGGCTCCAATTGGATTATAAATTGTTAATATGATTACATTAGTTATCTTATTCGAACAATGCAAATACTTATAAATATTATTAGGCATTCATGATTATAACTTATTTTAACAACAAATCTAATTCCTTTCATAGTAAAGGTGTAGGTTATACCATACGATTGGGCTATAGAAGTGCTAAGTATTTGTTGTATCAAGTGTTATATAATATAAATTTAAATTAATCATTTAACAAGTAAAGTATTAAGAGTGAACAAGATAACAAATCCAAAACATGTTAGTATCAAACATTAAAGTCCATGATGAATTTACACTATACTTATTATTGCACTATTAGTGTAACCTTTTCATTTTAACATAATAAACTTAGCTAAATATAATGAAAGAAAGAAATATAAATAAACAAGATAAGAATATAAATAAAATAAAAGTTAGCTAAGTAAAGAAAAGAAAATTAAAGGCATAAACAAGATATTAATGAAAACAAAATTAAGCATTACAAAAATACAAAGAGAGAAAGCAAGAGCATAATCTTGATTTGGAAACCAACATACATAAATGCATAGCAAATGCCTCCTTTTTATAGGCCAAAATTAGAAACTATTGATTTGATGACTAATTGATGAGTGGGTGACCAACTTTTGACTTGGTAACAATCCTTATCTTCTCTTGTTTGAATAAGATGTCATTGATAACATCAGAATTTGAATCAAACCTTCATATCAAAGTTATAAGAAATTGTCTCAGCTTTGTAGGAAAAAACCTTGAGGTTATTTAGACTTCTAGAACTCAAGATGTGGACTGAACACTGAACAATGTCTGGGCTGTAGGACAGATTCAGACTTTTTCATTATTGCTATAATTGAAACTTGAAAACAGTCTTTTTAAATCTTGGATTCCTATGAAAGTTATAGGCCTATGTCTTACCTTTTCATCCATATAAAGTAGACCTAAATCCGAGATCTACAACTCTAGATATGACTCAATTATGAACAATGTTTTAGATTGGACTGTACCAACATCTCTTTTCTAAGTTTGGCCATCTTTTTATCCTTTCAATTGCAATACTTTAACTCATCAATCAATTCTTTTATTTATATGATAGGCTTGCATTTAGGATAAATATTTACCATAAATTAAAGGTACCTTATAGTATCAAACTTGTTATTATAAAACATGCTTTAGTTAATAAGTTATTAATACTTCAAGTGTAAAATGATGATATAAAACCTTGATAAAAATATATTTTTAAGTACTAATCAGGGAGGTTCTCAAAAAGTTCTAAATGGAGAATTGCGCAAAAATAAATACTTTAATTGAGTGTGGAGTGAAGATATCATTAAGAAGAATAATGAAGGAAAGTAATAAGCTTCTTATTATCAACAGTTCCCAAATTATTAAATACTAAAAAAGGTTTATCTAATATTTTAAATTGCAAAATCTAAACTATTAAGACTTCAAAAACTAAGGATCATTTATACTCACTTAACCTGTCTCTTGAGTTCATATAAACCCTTCCCAGGATAGTTAAGCTTTGGTTTTTCTATCAAAATTTTGATCATCATAAGTTCTTTAAGTCTTTTATTATATTTCTACATGTTTGTATGTGTTTTATGCATTAAGGTGCTTATATGAGTAAAAAAAATCTTATAATAGTTAAATGAAGTTTTAATATGTGTGTGCGCGTGCATGCGTGCATTAAACCGTCACTTAATTTAAATAGTTTAAGCTATTAAATAATATATTTGAACATGGTTTAATTATATTCACTAAACACCATATATGTGAACTCTATCTCATACAAAAGACTAAGGAGAGAGGCCTCAAAAGTTGTTTATTGTTAATCCCCCTATAACAGGTAATCATAAAATTGAGAAGTTGCAATATCTTATTGCATTGTAATTAATTTGCACCCATGAATAAAGGATCCAATTTGAAATGGATGTTATAGCAATTAGTTTGAATATAGAATTTAAGAACACTTGATTCCATCAAAGTTTTGAGATTTGATCCATAACTTAGAAGAAGGCTAGATCATAGATTAAACAAGTTAGTGGGTTAACATAAATCAATTATTTTTCTTATTTAAAATGACATCATTTTAAATAAAAAAATTTTCAAAAAAATTGAATTGATATTTAAAAACGATTGGTTAACTCTCACTTTGGTTATAAGTTAACTTGTCAGATCATTCGTATATGACTAGGTCAACTACATAAAATTTTTTAAAGAAAACTTAGCTCGATCCAGACTTGGGGTTAGCAGGTTAGCAAATCTCATAGGTATTAACCTAGGTTTCATGACAATGAAGTCAATATAAAGTTAAATCAATGACTTTGTGTTTTAAATCAAGGTAGTAAATAATTCACCTAATAATGATATTTGTATGCTCTCACAGCTAATTACTCATTTCACATAATGATTGCCTTCATGGTAAATAAATATGGTGAATTTTCACTTCATCTTTAACTAATGTAAGCCTATAAATAATTTAATATACATGTTTACAACTACCTATATGAATATAATTATATTGTTTAAGGATATATTCATCTTCCTTTTATCTATACTTTTTTAGTTTCTTAATTGATTACAATTTCAACATTAAATAAATTAAATGTAAGATATTTTAGAAATAAGTTTTTTGATAATGATTAATTCCTTAAAAAGGAAGAAAATTGAAAGCATGATTAGGATTTTAAATTTGATTTTGATATTTTCACTCCATCTCATAAATACAATTAATGTCTTTTATATTTCATGAATAAGCTATTTTTTTATCATAATTAATTCCTTAAAAAAGAAGAAAATTAAAAGCATGATTAGGATTTTAAATTTGATTTTGATATTTTCACCCCATAGATACAATTAATGTCTCTTTTTTTTAATGTTTTTTTATGATATATCTTTCAACTCTCTCTCTCTCTCTACATATAAAAATGTGATGTAGATGTAAACTCCAAGAACAACAAATGACTCAGAAAATACAAAAAAAAAAGTGAGAGAAAAGGGTAGTAGATATGAACTTTAAGTTCATAATTTTATTATATCAAAACAAGTCTAATAATTTTTGCCTATTTAAGAGGTTTATAAGACTTTTAAATGGATTAGAAAACCCTATATCTTTTAGAAAACAAATCAGAATCCAAAAGCATAAAGGCAGACACAATTCAAAATAAAACATTAAATCCAAAAAAATCAAGAAAATAATAAAATTTTTCCCAAATAACATTTTTTGGCCTAATGTTAGGAGATCTAGTAGTCTAATAAATTACAAAGCTAGTCTTTATAGGAAAACTACTTTTAGAATCATTTGAAAAAAAAATAAAAAGCTAGTCTTTTTAAGCCATTACTCTAGTCTGTTGCGACCATACCTCATCTTAGGCTTATATGTAACCTATTAATCCATAAAAGCATCTTAAGTTATCTATATAGTTTATCTGTGACAAATCCCTATTTGGTTGTGGCATATTCTCATACTTAGGACCTTTAATTTCTACAATCTTAGTTGCATATGCTTTATCGAATTTATTTGTTATAATCTGATGGAAGATGGATTATGTGATGTCTCATATCCACATCTAAGGATATTAGCCAGATTGAATATGATAAAAGGAATAGTTAATGTACTTATATGCAATAAACTATTATTTTTAGATAATAGGATAAGAGGCTTTACTCAGTGTTGTAGTTATTGGCTTAAAAAGTAGTAGATTTATAGCTCGCGCTCCATCGAGCATCTGGCAAAAACCTTTTCAACATAAAGAAAAGTGCTAAGAAAAAAAAAATAATACCTAAGTCATTAGTTCATATAGTGATTTAAATAATATAATAAAAATACAACAATAATAAATAAACTAAGAACAAAAAAAAAAAGGTTGAATGGATGAAAATTGGAGTAAAATATATATTGGTAACATATAACATCTCAAATGGAGACACTTCATAAAGTGTAGGAGTTAGCAACCGATTAGTTGTAAAAGTGGCAGTGCTGAAGCCATCAACCCAAGACTTAAAGGGAAAATGAGAATGAAAAAGCATATCAAGTCCAATTTTAGTTATATGTCTATATTTGTGTTATACACGATCATTTTGATGGAGTATATAGACAAGAAATTTGATGATGAATTCCAGATTAAATTAAATGGTCCTTAAATTTATTAATTGTAAATTTAGCTCCTCTATCACTTTGAAATTTTTTTTTATTTTAACTAAAAATTGGTTCCATTAAGTTTTGAAATTGAATAAAAAATATAAGAAAAAAATATGATTTGAATTTCAAAGGATAAAACTATACAAATCTGGAATAATCATCAACAAATATTACATAATATTTAAATCCGAAAATTAAAAAGATAAAAGATGGACCCACAAATTATAGTGAAGAAGTTTTAATATAGATAAAATATGTTTATCATTAAGTTAAAAAGGAAGATGATGACTTTTAGTAAACTAACAACGAAAGGGAATAATAGGATTGAGAAATAATGAAGTTACATTTAACAAATGATTTTTATTTAGAAAGGAAATAATGGAATTAGATACATGACCTAAACAAGCATGATAAATATCAAAAGAAGTTCATGGACAATAAGTAGAAGTAATAAAAAATTAAAGAGTGATGTCTTACAAGCATATAAAGCTCATTTTCACATCGACTAATTTCCACCATCCTTCTTGTAACTCGATTATGTATTACAAAATGATCTTTAATAATGGTGATAGAATAAGGAAAATCATATATAAGTTTACTGATAGGTATAAGATTTTTAGTGAGTCTGGGTACAACTAAAACATCTAGTAATTTAAGTGAGGAAGTGAGAAGGGAAGTACCAGCATGAGAAATTGGAAATAAGGCATTGTTACAAATAACAACACAATCCATATAGGTATATATATATCAACCTTGTCTAATTAAGTGACATCATGATTCATATGAGTTATTACGTTAATATCTATATACCGATGAAAAGTTAAATTATCATTCAATGAGCAAGATGTGAATACTTCCATTAAATTTATTGATTCTCAAGGACAAGAATATCAATTATGGCATCAGGATGCAAGTTGAGAATAATTGAAAGGCTTAACCTATTAGTTAGCTAACTTTTTCTATATATATGTATAGGGAAATACACAATAATAATGGTGGGGTTACAACCCAAAAGTATAGCTATAATATTTTCTATATAGTACATTTTTTATATAGATACAAAAGTATAGCTATAATAATTTCTATATAATATATTTCTTATATAGATACATTAATATGCCCTCTCAAGCTGAGTGTGGAAGATCAACCTGAAGCTTAAACTAAAAAGCAGTAAACGGAGTTGTAGGAAGCGACTTAGTAAAAACATCGACAAGTTGATGGTTAAAGGGGATAAAATAAATCTAAATCTCTTTCTTCGCAATCCTGTCTCACAAAATAATAGTTAACCTCAATGTGTTTAGTGTAAGATATGATTTGCAAATAAGTAAGTAGTGCTTAGATTATCACACTAAAGAGTATGAGTAGAGGTAGAAAGAATATGTAGATCTCACAATAAATATTGAAGCCAAATAATATTAGTAGTGTCATCAGCCAAGGCTTTATACTCAGCCTTGGTGGAGGAGCGAGTAACTATGTGTTGCTTGCTAGATTTCCAAGAGATATAAGTCTAACAAAAAAAGTCAAGATAACCACTTATGGAGTTGCGATCATCAGTACTACCTGCCTAATCCATATCTATAAAACCATTAAAAGCAAAGAAGGAACTACGAGTGATATGTAAACCATAAGTGGTCGTACCACGTAGATAACATAAAATACGTTTAACGACACCCCAAAAAGAATCTGTAGGAGCATGCATAAATTGATAGACTCTGTTAACAACAAAACAGATATCTAGTCTCATAAATGTGAGATATTGAATGGCACCCATAATTTGACGAAACTATGTAAGGTTAGAAAATACAGGATCCGGCAGTATGGTGACTTTAAAGGTAGAGATAGGAGTATCAACCAGTTTACAAGAAGTCATACCCGCTCGAATGAGAATGTTAAGAATATATTTATACTGGCGTAACATCAGACCTATAGCAGTGGGTTGAACCTCAATTCCTAAAAAATAGTGAACAACTCCTAAGTCACAAAGCTTGAACTCTGAACTTAGTACTTGGATTAGACGATGAGGCCTAACAAAGTTGTTATCCGTAAACAGAATGTCATCAATATAAACTAGAAGATGGAAAATACCAATACCACTAGATAAGATAAATAAGGAGGTGTCAATCTTGGAAGCAGTACAACCAATAAAAATCAGAAAATCACTCAGACAAGTGTACCATACTCGTGGAACCTGTTTTAGGAAATATAAGGACTTAGGCAACCAGCATACATGAGAGGGAAGAGCCAAGTCAACAAAATCTAGAGGTTGTTTCATGTAGACCTCTTCGGCAAGAACATCATTGAGGAAGGCATTATGAATACCAAGTTAATGAATCTTTTAATTACACGAGACCACAATAGAGAACACTAATCTAACTGTCGTATGCTTAATAATTGGATTAAAGGTTTCAGAATAATCAATGCCTTCCTGTTGAGTAAAACCTTGAGCCACCAAGCGTGCTTTATACTGTTCAACACTATCATCCACATGATGTTTTATCTTGTACACCCACCAATAAACAATAAACAATAACATTCATTGAAGGATAAAAAAGAACCAAAGACCAGGTGTTATTAAAGTGTAATGCTTGAATTTCATCACTCATTGCACAATGTTATGCCTTATAACTGTCAGCATCAGAGAATATAAGGGGCTCGCAAGCAAGAGAAGACAATACCCAGCAGTTAGGTGAAGTAGAGGCTGTGGTAAACGCTGCTAAAAGAGTAGTCTTCAACAGCTGCTAATGAATAACCATCAGATGTTGATGAGCAGCAGACCAATGGGCAGAGGGAGCTGAACTGGGGAGCTGTTAAAGAGGATACAAGGAGAGATAAATAAAAAGTTACAAACCTAAAGGGAAATTAGAAGAAGAACTGGAGCTCACAACAGCAGAGGTAGGAGAGCTTGCTGCAAAATCAGATGTGGCTATAGTGACAGGCCTGGAAATATACGACCCTAAAGGAGGTGAACCTATGCCTGCAAAATGAACATTAAAGAAACATATAGATGGTGATAGAGGGGTAGGGCTGGGTGGCGGTGGTATGGTGACAGACAGGGGTGGGGGATGTTGGGGCTGTTTTGGTAATGCTAGAGGTGTGGCAGAGTAGTTGGTAAGGCATTTTATGGGGCAGTTGAGAGAAAATTATAAAGCATGATCAAGGTGGGTAAGTTTGTGGGCTGTGAGGAAGTGGCTGGGGGTCGTGTTAGTTGTTCAAAATATGCAAAAAGAAACACATTTGAAAACAAACATGGTGGAAGACATATATATGTTGAGAGGTGAAATTGAGACAACAATAATCAAGGTGTGAGGAACTATAACCTAAGAACACGTAAGGAGAGGAATAAAAATTCAACTTATGAGCATGATACAAATGTAAAAACAAAAAATAAAGACACCTAAAAGTACACAAAAAATCATAATCAAGAGTACGATTAAACATACATTCAAAAGAAGACTAATTTTGGGGGATAGGAGTAGGCATACGATTGATGAGATAGACTGAGGATTCAAAGACATAATTTTAAAATCGTAATGGAGCACTATATTGACCTAAGAATGTAAGACCAGTTTCAACAATATAATGATGATGACGCTCAACACTGCCACGTATGAGGACAAATAAATTTATGATGAATACCAATAGTTTGAAAGAAATTGTTAAACTTACTATATTCACCTCCCTAATCAGTTTGAATATATTTTATTTTAAGAGAAAACTAACATTCAACAAGTGTTTAAAAACATTAAAAAAGTGGAAAATACATCAGATTTGACAACAAGCAAATAATACCATAGATGTTTGGTATGTGCATTGACAAAGATAATAAAATAGCAAAAACCATTAGAAGAAAACACAGGAGCAAGACCCCAAACATCACTAAAAATTAAATCAAGTGGAGCAGTAGTTGTGTGACCCGTAGGTTGCAATGACAGAAGTGAATACTTACTAAGCGGACAAGCTTGACATTGAACAAGTGAGCGTCTAGATATACATATTATTTTATTTTTGAAAACTAACAAATTAAAAATACAAGATGTAAGATAACCCAATTGAAGATGCCACAGATCAGCAATGGTAGAGATGAAAGGAGATCAATAAACTTAAGGAATGGTGGTGGCAAAAGACTTCGAGAGATCATATAGACCAATATTGCTCTGACAAAAAAGGAGCACTGTTTGGGTGGTGAGATCTTTTACATAAAATACAGAGGTGGAAAATTTAAAATAAACATTATTATTACGATAAAATTTTTGAACAGATAGCAATGGTTTGGTAATGTGAGGAACATGGAGAACATTAGATAATGTAAAGGTGTGTTTATTGGAATGTAAGATGGTATGGCTAATATAAGATATATATAGACCTTTACCGTCACTAACATGTAAATGATTATGACCAAGATAAGGTGCAGAATTCGTTAGAGTCATAAGATTAAGAGTAACGTGCTAGTTCACACTAATATCCGGGAACCAAGTAGAGGCAGAAACCAAACCAACAACAAGATGGGCAAAGGGCTAGTGACCACTGCTACGAAACTGAGCACATAGCAAGGTTGTGTGGTCGAATGAGAAGCATAGTTGACACTTGATGTGTTGCTCAAAAGATCAATGGCGAGACTATTGTCCAGCAGTAACAGGCCATCTGCTCTGCTGCTAGTGATTATACTTCTAGTCCGTAGGAGTATAGGAATGATGGCCATGAAAATCAAACCTATTATGATTGTTGTACCTATTGTTGTTAAAGTGCCAGCCGCTGGGGGAACAACCTCTGTTACGGCCAAAATTGGAGCTAGTTTGTTGCTGTGCAAGTAAGCAAAGGGCAACAAAGATGGTGTAGGCAGTAGAGGTAGATTTACAACCAAAAAGGGAAAAGAATACTTATACAGAAACTCATGCATAAGAAGGTTGTTATGAAGGTCTGTGTATGATAGTGGTTCTGCCTTGGTCACGAGACTAGTTACCAATTCTTAGAGCTTAAAATATATAGAGCTTAAAGTCTTCAAGAGATAAGGGCCGGTCAGCAGCAACCAATTCATTAAATAATGACTTGGCGTGCTGCATATATGTAGTAACCAAAGCATCTCCTTGTCAAAGATATTGAAAAGACCCATGAAGTTGCATAATGCAAGAATTTGATAGAGAAGCGAGCGCTTTCTCAAAAGTATATCAAACACAAGAAGAAGTCCGACAATTTACCATAAGATATAGGATGTCCATATAAAGAGAGGAGTGTAACACGCTTAAAATAAGCTGATCTTGTTGCTTCCAACCAGAAAAAGAAGGGTTGATTGCTGAAGAAGAACCATCAGGACAGTCAAAAATATGAGAAAGGAGGACACGACACTAAGTCATCGACAAAGTGAAAAACACATTGACCAAAAAAATATGACTTCATCTGTATTTGCCAATAAAGATAGTTTATAGTCATGAACTTCAACGAGACCACTTGATGAGTGTTGGACAATGCAATAATAGAAAGAGTTGTTATCCCCGTGATATGAAGAGAGATGTAGAAACATGAGACAAAAAGCCAAGGTTCTGCTTTGTAGGTTGGAGCTGCTGCTGGTAGGAGAAGGAACCAGCAACAGCAGCTTCTGAATAGTTAGCTGGTTGGGCTGCACCACTGCTTTTTATAGGGGGAGTAGGCGACAACAGTAGTAGAGTCTATTTAGAAGGAGAAGAGGGTAGGCCGGTTGCAAGGAGGGAGGGGAGAAGAAGAGTTTTGATAGCAAAAAGCTTAAAAAATTTAACTTATTAGTTACAACACAAGAATATAATTACAATATTTTTTATATAGCATACTTCCTAGATACATTAATAATGCATAATGACCGTTATCATGATATGTTTGGCATTGAGTAGGGTGATGTTGGTTGTTACGAAAACCTATTCCACGACCATCATGAAAATCTCGACCATCTCCACGACCAGTGTTTAGACTAGAAGTATTACCATATGTAGTGGAAGCAGCAATGAAGCTTACATAAGAAGATATATACTCCAATGAACGATTAAACATTTCATCATTTTCAGCCTTCGGAACAATTTTAGTAAATGATGGAAGAGGTGAAATTAACAACTAAGTGGTAAAAAGCCTAGAGAATCAGAACCAAGATCAAACAAATACTAGTGAAGTTTATTAAGGTCATCAACAGGTCTACCCATAGCAACCAACTTGATCACATGCAGCTTTGAATTCTCAAGAAAGCTTTACAACACTACGTGAATTTTTCTTCGTGTGATGCAGGTCATCTTTGAGACATAGCTCATGATATTTGGAATGATGGTTGAAAATGGTCTCCAGCATAGACCAAACTTTATGAGAGGAAGGTATTCCAACCACAACAGACATGGCTTCCTCAGTTAAGGAAGAAAGTAGAAGGCTAGGCACAAGTTGGTCCATTTGTTGGCACTCAATGAGTTCTTAATTTTCAGAACCAGAAGCATCAGTTGCAGGCCATCAATATATCCAAAGAGATGTTGGGACTACAACAGTGATAATACTTGATACTTGACTATGCCAAAGAAAATATTTAGAAGACGATAATTTAATGGCTAGAAGGTGTATTATAGTGTTGAAAGACAAAAAGGAGAATGATGTGTTAGAGGCCATAGGATCAAAGGATGTGAATCCATAAGAGTGCTCTGATACCATAAAAAGATTTTGAAATCACCATCGTAACCTTTGTTGTGATGCTCTGATCTTGTATATGTTGAGTTGTAGAGTTACAGATGTAGCAAAACACATTTAAATAAATACAAATTTAAATCTAGCTATCTATGGTTATCTCCTTACAAACATACTCTGAAGAGGATTTTGTTGATCCTTCTTTAACAGTCTTGTGTAACTCTATTATTTCTTTTAAATCAAATCATTTGCATATTTATGACCAGAGAAATATCATTTGGATATATCCACTAATTAGACATTCATGCACGCCGAAAGTTTAAAATGCCTGCCTAAACTAGGTGTCAAAGCTTTTTCCCATGGGCAATAGTGGTCGGAAAAGAATGTGCTGACCCATCAAATCAAGGTTTCCAATATACATATCCTCTCTAGAGGTCTATCTAAGTGTAAATCATCCCTTGTCTGTAGTGCTGCTCGTGTGCGCATGAGTGGAAGACAGAGATCAGTATTTAGAATCTTGATGCTTCAATGGTGATAGAGGCCAAATAATTAAAATACTGTTGTATTCCAATACGGATAGCTGGCTTTTTCAGGTGATTGGTTTCTGAGTTTTTCTTTAAATCTCAAGGATTTCTATCCTGAAAGAAAAGTATGTTTAGATTTTATACATGTATTTGTCAACCCTCAAAAATTACCTTCACAGGAAGACACCCAGTTTTGAGGAGATGGAAGAGCACGCACCCACGGCATGAGGCAAACCAGTGGCTAGCTAGGGCTAAAACGTTTTCAATGTATCAAACCTTTGCTTCGATATCATTGAAAGTCAAACCTTTGCTTCGATATCATTGAAAGTCGAAGCCTCACTTTTAACCATAATTTTGCCCACTGAATATAATTTCTCGATAACATTGCATGTATGCAACCTGTTAATTCGACTTATATATATATATATATATATATTAATTAACTTATTTGAAAATCGAAACTAAATCTACCATTTTAATGATATTAAGTATCCATTCCCACATTCGAACATATATGACAACAAATTGACACATCTTGTGTAAGTCATCCACTACATTGTGCTCCTCTTTTTCTCGTGGTACTGCATTGGGTGCAGCTTTATTAATCGCTAAAAAGGTAATGTTTTTCCTTCTTCATCACCACATGAACCTCACTAGCTAGGGCAAATCCATGTAGAGTCACACTACCTTACATGAAGCCACGTACGCCTTTCAGATTATTGAATATGCATTGCGCGGGTAAAGTTTATACAAAAATAAAAGGCAATTCATAGCTTGCATTATAATTTGGCGCCGCCAGTGCATGATAACTTTAATTTATTTGTTAATGATCAATATAGATAAAGAATTGCCAGTGCATCAAAACCTAGTATGGCGATGCCCTATCATATAAGCTTTTATGAATGGAGGACTCGTCAGTTTCCTGTCATCATGATTTAACTACCCAAGAATTTTAAGGTATACAGTTAGGGCTTGTAGCTATGACTTTTACGATGAGTACAAGAATCAACACTAGAAAATTTGAAAGGCATTGGTGTTTTATGATCTAAAGGGGCAATGTCTATTCGCAGATGCCAAATGATCATAGGGTTATTATAATTGGCCAAACGTCTAAACTGCCAAAGAATCCACCGGCCTTGATATAGGATTTCCAATAGGTTTCTCAGAACATGGCTTGTTCCCCTTTGATTGTGTTGTGTCTCACTACAATTGGATTAAATTTTAGTGAAATTGTCTGACAACAATATTTATTGATGAAAATAATGCAATACTGCAAGACTATATTGTAGTGGCATTTTTAAACAGTGGCCATGATTGTATGTGGAGTGCATTTTTAATTATTTTTTAATCTAGTGACTATAACAATCTTCTAAGGTTGCTAGTAAAAATTGGCGTAGATGTGAACAAAAAGAATTATTGTTGAATTACATCACTAACATGAAGACAAAAAGAGTTTGGCATATTGAGAGAAGTGGGAATTACTCGGTCGAAGTCATGCAACAATCTTTTAGATAGAATTCGTTATGTATGTGTATCGTCTTTCTCTCCTCTTCTAAGGGAAAGTATATTACCACCAAATATTGAAGTATTCTCTTTGCTGTTATTGCATGGTAGGGTAAGCGTCAACGATTTCATTGCAAGAAGGATTTTATTGACAATCTTTCAGCAGGTTGTCCCTTCTTTAACTCAGAAAAAGAAACAACTGAGCATTTTTTTTTCTCCATGAAACTTAGAAAATATGGAATCACTTCATTCTCTGGATAGGTTTGCAATGGTGTATGCTAAAATTCTTGGAATCTCTCATGATGCAGTGGAAGATCCAAATAGAGGCAAGTTTCAACAAAAAAACCTTATTTGCTTTGATTTGTTAGATAATAATATAAATTATATATTGAAATCTCACCTAACAGTTCAAATTTTTATATTGAATTAGTTCTTTGTTATGATATCAGAGTTTTGATGACCAGGCGGTCACGTGTTTGAATCTCATCATTCCTATTTATTTAATAAAAATTAAGTATAAAGTAATGTAGGTATATGCAAGTTTTAAGTCTAAATAGCTTTTACTTGAGAGAGTATGTTAGAAAATAATATAAATTATATTATAGAATTTTTGAGTTAAATTGATTATTTGACATAGTTCAATGTATTTTATGAGGGTATTTGGTTGACAAGAAATCTTTTAATTTTCATAATGAGCAACCAAATTAGAATTCAGTATTTCAGCTAATATCTTACATCGTTTAAACTTTATGGTTAAAGTCCTCTAATAGAATTTCTTACACAATTCTAAATTTATTTAAAAGTTTAGAAGGTTCCTTAATTTGGATAAAGTAGTTAGGCTACTATTTTTATTGGCTTTATTTTCTTAATCTATATATCTTTTCTCTATACCTTTTTTTTTCTTTTTCTTCACACATATTTATATCTAAATTCTTTGGTGCTAGCTTGTCTGCATTGACATTAGCCTTTTACTATATATATTATCAATTATTATTATTATTATTATTATTATTATATATAAAAGAAAGAAAGAGATTAGGTTAAGTATGCATATACTAGTTTTATCAGTTACGCTATGTCACAAATAGAATTCTAAATTAATTTTAAATATAATAAAAAAAAATTTGTTAATATAATTATGAAAATATGTTTTTAAGTATTATAATTTTTTGAATTAAAACACATAAACATATTGTTTACACTTAATGAAATAAATTAAAAAAATAAGAGCGGATGAACCAAGAAAAAGTTGTTAATACTAATTAAATATTAAAATGAAAAGTTATTTTTTTCTTCTAAAGTAAAAGATAAATGTCTATGCAAATATCTAACTCTAATTTTTCTTTTAAATTTTTTTGTTTTTAACCTATTTTCACTTAAAAACTCTTAAACCAACTTATCAACTTAAAACATCTTTAAATTAAACACAAAATCAAACAAAGAAAAAAATTTTACTTTTGATCTACTAGCTATTGTGATGTGGACAACTAATAACTTTATCTCTTATATGTTTTTATCTGACTAGTTTCTCTCTTTTCTCTTAAACTCGATAAATGAACAATAAGCAAAATAAGTTTTTGAATCAAAGTCAAAATTCTAAAATGAAATTAGTAATGTATTGTTTTAGTGTTTTATACTGTGGTCATTTCTCTTTTAATCTAATTTTTCTACTACAATTTAAAATTTTATCTCATGAAATTAAATGACAAAAAAATTCAAGAAAAAAAATAAGAGGTGAATATATATATATATATAGATTTTAGAGGTGCTTTAAAAGAAAGTAAAAAAAAAAAAAACTACAAACATTATGAGATGATTCATTATTTGTATAAACAGTAAAATATCTTTCAAATATTTTAGTTTATATTATAATATTTTTCTTATAACACATATTTTTTTTCACTACAAGAAATGAATATTATAATCTTAATTGATCAAAGCAAGCCATGAAATTTGTAGATGATTTTTCTTTTTCTTTTTCCTTGTTTTGCTTTCTTTTTTGGGGTATGATCTACTAGTTAATGAAAAATTCCATAATTCAGAAATAAATATGTTGTTTTGTATTTTTCTCAAAGCAAGCAATGAAAAAGTCCTCTTTCTCAGAATTTATTGATGATTTTATTTTTCCTTATTTTGTTTTCTTTCTTCTTTTTAAGGTATGATCTACTAGTTAATGACAAATTTGATAACTCAGAAATTACTAGGTTGTTTGGTATTTTTTTTTCAAAAAAAACACTAATTAAAACAAAAACAAGTAATCTTAAAACACATAAAAAAAATAATGGTTTGTCAAAAAAATCTTAAAACCAAATAAAGTGTTTTTCAAATTGTAAGTTTTTTTCTTACTCTTTTTAATAAAGAAAAAAACATCAAAACAAACAATTCCTTTTGTTTCCATTTTCAAATTAAGGAAAATTGAAAATGATACCAAACGAATCTTAGGTTATAAAACTTAGTAAATCAAAGGAGGAAAATTTCTTGCTCAAAAAGATGATTCTAGGCAAAAGTCACTTCTCCATTTGGTCGATCGATTCTATTTTTAGATAACCAGCTAGTATATATCATTTGGATCCAAACAACAAAAGAGACTATCCGATTATCCTTTTTTATGCAAACCATGTGCATTTAGATTCATCCAACATCGATCCCATGTGACTCTACTGTTTTTTTGCAAATGATCAATAGGATCAGACCGCTACTGAGAGAAAACAAACCCTTTGGCATACATGTGTTGACCTTTACATTACTTCTTCCTGTATTATTTGTTATTTTCTTACTTTAAAATCCAACCAAGTGTACAAGCACAGATGACTGGACCTTCCCCTTATCATTTTCAGAAGGAGATGCTTTGCATAAAAGACTATGGAATGGGACATAAACGTTAAGATGAGATACATAATAAAAAAACAGAAGGCTTTATTCTATGAAGTAGACGACAATCACGCTTTGGAGGGACTTTGTCGGTCTCCACATTCTCTCCACTAAACATTGTCCCATGTCAATCTCTCAGGTCTTAGATTTTGTCCTATAAATATGAAATTATGTTGCATGGAAACTACTACTTTCTTCTTTCGAAGCTCAAGCTATTACTGGCCAGTACTTCAAAACTAGCTTGTTACCCTTCTTCCCAAACTTAGTTATACTCTTAACATATACTAGTACATGGCTAGCAGAGTTGCTTCAACTTCAAGGGCAATGATACTTTTGTTAATGGTTTTATTCTCAGCAATGTTCTTGACTTCAGAGGCACGTATCCTCAAGGGGGGTCAAGCATTGCAAGGAAATGCTAATAATAGCCGCCACCTTTTGCTCGAGTTAGGTTTTGATCTCGCCAAACTTGAGCATTATCGAAGGTTGTCTACTCTTGGTGATGTCTCTGATAGAATTTCACCAGGAGGACCAGATCCTCATCATCATTAGTGACCAAGTTGTTTTAGGGAGCGCTACCTTCCAAGATGGATTATATCTAATAAAGTTTGAGTTTGATCATAATTAAAAATTATGGAGCTCATCAAGATATTTTGTTTTTGTTTGTTTTCATCCTTCTACGACGGGCACTGCTTTTGGTTTATCGTACGGTATTTAGTCAATCACTGTGGTTCGGTGAAAGACAGGCTCTTTGATCCATTTTGTTTTTGTTTCTGTTATATGTATGAGTATTATAGAATGTATTTATATAGGAAATATTATAGGTATATTGTTGTGGTGTAATCTCTATCTATGCCTATAATATTTGTTGTATGGATACATTTTATATCAATGAGCAATGATGTGGAATTGGCTTTGACTTTAACGAGACAAAGCTATTTTGCTTTCTTGAGTATCTTTCAATATATCAGTCATTTTTCCTTTATTGTAATGATCATCGACGATATGATGACCTGTGACTACTTTTATGTAGCTTCTTCTCTGAAAAATTTCATGCTTTTTTTCTTACAAGTCAGAAGACTTTATAAGATACAATAAGGGAGAAAAAATTAGACCACTCAAGATGAACGGAGATAATTAATGGATTATCTCAATATCAAACACCTTTGATTGTTAATGGATCATTTAGGACAATATTCAAGTAATGGATTGATTTTGACATGGTATCCGGAGTGGGGCTCAACGGTTTGCTAAGGTGGAAACACCTAATTCATAGGAAGCAGATCCCACTCAATTTTCTATTAGAACACCCGCAAATTTTGATGGATTTTCAACTTCCATGAAGAATGCCGGTTGATGTAGAAGACGTCTGATAAATACAAGCATAACTTTAACTTTCAAACTGAATCATGCCAAAATTTTGTACGAGATTTCTGAAGCCCTATTTCCTATAGACTAGATTTTCGTAATTATACGAGGTTGGTAAATGTCCAAATTAGATTCAAAAGTTATTGTTTAGGATTGGTCATATTTTTTCTTATTCAAAATATTTTTGTATTCTTTTAATTAACTTAACAGGGAGAGATGTAATATTAAGTTTTGATTGAGAATAAAAATTAGAGTATTTTTTTTTTTTTACTATTACTAGGTATGAGATCAACTCAGCGACCATTAGAGACTTATGCTCTTCCTCAGTATGAGGAATCAAAGAGTACAGAGGAAAATCTTCAACCCATCTATCAAACCACACTGAAACCTGCTGAGCGTAACCTATTCTCCATTTGTATCCCTCACGCACAAAAGGAATGGCCCTGCAAATGGACTTCCAAATAGTAGAAGCAGAAGGAGGAAGGAGATGAGTAAAAATATTCTCACTGTGAAGTTATTTTGCCGCATCAGTTGCACGCATGATTTATCCGAATTTTCAAAGAAATGCCACTCAAGCTTACCCAACATAGCAATATTTTTATTCCTAGCCTGACACAAGCCCAAACCGGCTCGACTTTTAGGAGAACAAACGGCTTCCCAGATTAGAAGATGAATGCCGTCGCCAGAATTCTGAGTACCCTACAAAAATCCTCTAGCATGCAAGGCTATCAATCTCATCACAAACACTCGAAGGAAAGAATCCTTCTCTTACGCCATGTCCGCAGTAAAACTCGTGTGAAATCTCCTACTCAGCTCCTCTTTATGCCGTCTATGAGTGTGAGGAGAAAGGAAGGCCTTAGTTTTATCAGCATTAACAACCATACCTGAACATGCATAAAATCTAGTCATGGACAACTCGACAGTTAGTGGATGCACTGGAGAAAACTATGACATCATCTGCTTTTAACAAATGAGAAATAGATAAACCCCCATGAGATACGGCACAGGATTCCAGGGTCTAGATTCCACTTCGCCTTGATTAGCATCGCCAATTTCTCCATTCACAACACAAATAAGTATGGAGACAAAAGATCTCCCTGACGGAGGCCTCGAAGAGGAGTAGAGGGACAAAGTCGAACTTCATTCCACATTATAGAGAGAGAGGGGATTGAGAGACACACGACATGATCAAATTCGCATACAAAACCATAAATCTAAAATCATAGTATGTCTGCTTCATCTTATGTAAGTTAGGCTATTATCTTTGTAGCCTTTTTTCTTAATAAAATTTCGACTATTAACAAAAAAAAATTAAAAAAAGAGCGCATTTCACTTAATCATATATAATCCTTGGCCAAATCAATTTTTATAGGAACGCTACCCAACTTCTTCTTAGATTTCCGAATGGCATGAAGCAGTTCCTGAGCAAAAGCACTATATTGTCTGCAAGAGATAAAGGCACCCTGAAGTGGGGTAATCAACAAATCCAGAAAAGGGAAGAATGCGATTCACTAGGAGTTGGTCAGAATCTTGTAGCTAACGTTACACAGACTTATAGGACGGAATTGCTTCATGATCACTGGATTGGGTCGTTTGGAATGAAAACTAATAGCGTATCTGCTAGCTTGGAAAGACAACAACCAGATTCAAAAGCATCTTTTAATCATATGAAACAAAGAATCACCAATAAGATGCCAATACTTCTAATAGAAAAGAAGTTTGGAAACCATTAGAGATGTTGGTGGGAGAAATCACTTATAGTGGCTTAGAAACACTAGAAGGGATGAAAAAAGCTCTTTTATTTAAAAAACACAGTCTTATATCCATTGAAAAAACTCCCAAATTCTCACCCTCTCTTTATCTTTAGTGTTTCTCTCTTTATTTTCCTCACATAAATTCATGAACACGCATACGGAAATCTGAATTTCCAGCCCCACGGCAATTCCATGCAATAAGATTGCAATAAGATTTGGTAGCGTTTAGTTATTTAATGCTTCATGATAGAAGAGATAAAGATTGTTGAAAGTTTAAATCACATTATCAAGCACCAAACCTGAAATGTGTTGGACCTCATTCATCACTTGATAAATTGCAATAGGGTAATCTTTTTTAGTCTCGTCTTCTCGTAGAGAGAGTGACATTTCTTCCTGAAATCAAGTTTTACTGAAATGTCACCAATGCCTTTACCCATAATTTTTGTTTTTTAGCCACTAGTAGCAATTTAACTCATTTTCACCAACAGTATAATGTGATATAATACTAAAAATTTACTTTTCTATAATAACTCAAAACATATATTTTAGTCATAACCATGTGACTTTCCACGACTAGAATTTCACCCCATCACAAGGTAGGTTGGAATTTCAAAATTTAAAATTATTTTTCAAGCTTGCTCCTATCATGATTAGTCTTATTGTGGGTCCTTTCTTAAAAAAACTAAATATGTAAACTTTTTTTTCGTATTTTTTTATATAAAAAAATTTCAAGTGCAAATTAGACCCTCATTCTACAAATATCTATTCATAAATAAGAAGTATAAAAAAGACACCACATAACTAGTTAATTTTTGATAAGTTAATTTAATTTATTAGAAAATCAAAAAATACAAGAAATCATCTCAACATTAAAGAACAATAGTTTAGAAGCAATATTGACCATAAAACTACATAAAAAGTATCTTACAATGAGTTTTTATTCTCCAAGAAAAAATACCCTAATAGATCTATCCCTAATGGGCTGATTTGAACTCAAACAAGCTTTGAGTTATAGCTAAAATAATTAAAACCAAATATAAGTTAAGCCTAAATAATTTATTATAGCTAAACCTATAAAATAGCAAACCCAAGGTTGTTGTGGCTATGGTTAGCTCAAAGAAAAAACTAAATCCTAAACAATAAGTTTATATAGGATTATAAATTTTAAAGAACCAAAAAAAATAAAAACAAGTTAGATTCCCTGTTTGAATAATGTGTAGTAGCCATTTTTTATTTTCTTATATCAAATCCAAGAAAATTTGCCATCTATAATCTCTTTGGAATTGAAGGAGAATCTTTATCTCCTTGAATTTGAAGAAGAATTTGTTGCCAATACACCTCCTCTTCTTTGCCCATAAAGAATGATGTTAAACTCTCTTCCTTAACAACTTTAAAATTTTTATTAATCTTGCACTCCTTGTAGCACATGGAATCTGTCATAATCCAATTTAGGGTTACTCTCTAAAAATTCATTTTTTTTCAAAATAAAAATAAAAATAAATAAAATAATAGCTAGCAACGTGGAGAAAGCAAACAGGAAAATCAAGCTGCAATTTTTGGAGGAAATTCAAGGTTTAATTATACCCCATTATGCCCAAGAACGGATAAAAAATACAAATTCAAGGTTAAATTAAATGATTATTGGATAAATTTGCATAAAAATTAAGTCCAATAACATAATTAAATTTTTAATAGGCCAATTTGAGTTAATCATGGGCTAAATTAAATTTTAATTATGTTTAAGAATTAATTTGGGTTCAATTGAAAGATTTAATTAAGTGCAAGGACTTAATTATACTTTAAATGAACCAAATTAAATTTTAATTATGTTTAAAAATTAATTTAGGTCCAATTGAAGGATTTAATTAAGTGCAAAGACTTAATTATACTTTAAATGCGTCAAATTAATTTTATTTGGGGCTTAATTGGTGAAAAATTAAGTTTGGGAGCCTAATTTAGGCATAATTGAGAATATTAGAATTTTAAGAAACCAAATTTAATTTTTACAAAGTTAATTGATTGAAATTAGGGGTCAAATTGCAAGAAAATTAAAGTTTTGGGGTCAATTAGGGGCTAAATTGATAAAATCCGAGATCAAGGACCATTATGCAACAAACGACAAACTATGGGGGTCTTAATTAACAAAACCGAGGGGCAAAATTGAAAAAATTAAAAGTTTAATGGTCAATTAGGGGTTAAATTGACAAAATCCAAGACCAAGGATGATATTGTAAAAGGCATATAACTTTGGGGTTCCAATTGAAATTTGGTAAGGGTGTAATTGCATTAAATCAAAAGTTTGGGTCAATTAAAGGTACAATTGCATAAAATCAAAAGTTGGGGATTGCTTTGAACTCCAGAGAAATCCCTATTTAAAACTTAAAACGACATTGTTTTGAGTTTAAAAAAAAAAAAGGGACCAAATAACGCGTCGTCTAGTCGCTATTCATTATCTTCTTTATTTTTTCAGAAACACTGGTTCAGTCATCCCCTTTACAGGTGCATTTAATGTACTTAAAGTCCATCGAATTTGTCAAACCGTGCACGAAACTGATCACCAGACATCCCTCTATGTTTGGGGATGGTCTTCACCGGCTCCCTAGCACATAAACGGACGTGGCACCACCCCAAAGAGGCCACCTCAGGCAGCCTGCAGCTGCAATTCAACAGTGCGACATGCCTACTTTGAACCAATGGTTGGGATCGTTTCCAATCGAATCAAGGGCTAGAATTTATTTCCATGTGTAGACAAGCTTGCCCTCTTCCACCGCCTATAAATAGAGGCTCCATTGATGACCTGAGGGAAGAGAAAATCGAACCAAAAGTTGGCCAAAAACCAGTCTTCCCTGCCAAATTTTCCTGCAACAGCCTCTTTTTCTTCTTTCCTCTCTGTCGTGGCTTTCAGCCACCACCACCACCATTCCCTATCAACTGGACATCACCTCCACCTCTAGTGGCCTCCAAAACATCTCATATGGTGGTTGCACCATTTCTCTCTCTTTCCTCTGTAAAATTTTTTTCTCCGCCACCGTGATCTTGACGGCTACGTCAGCAGCAGAGGCAGAGGCCCCCACCTTGCCATGAAGCTCCCTTCTTTTCTGAAAACACCCAGGGTAGCAGCTCTCTCCTACGCCACTCTAATAGCTGCAACCATGCATCTCTTCTTCTCATTCACAGGCCTCTATTTTGTTTCCTTCTTCCATCAGCAACCAGAATCAGCCACCGCTCTCTCCATCGTCAATCTCATCGTGCGCCGCCAGTCCATTCGCTAGCTCCCCAACACCAGGTAAGCCTCCCTCCTCTCTTATTCATTTCTTTCCTTCTCTGTACATGAGATAGTGCAACGTGAATTAACGTTGCACTATCTCATGTAACTTAGTCACTAGGCTACTAGTGACTAAATGGCTTTGGGCTGGACTTGTCTTAGCCCGGCCCAGTTGGCTAGGCCAGGTCCAGCTCGCACCCAAAAAAAATGTTGGGCCGAATTTGGCCCAACCTTTTTGGGCCAACACCAGCCCATTTGTTTTTAGGTCTGTGTTTGGCCCAGCCCACTTGTTTAAATAATATTTAATTAATTAATGTATATAATAAAATAAAAAATTTCAAAAATTTCAAAAATCCTTTCAAAAAAATTGTGATTTTCTCAAATATTTTTCTATCAATTTTGCATAATATCGAGTTGTATAGTTACATTGTAAAATACAAATCCAGTATTAAAATACAGATTTTCTCTAAAAAAATGAAAAATTCCAAAAATTTTGAAAAGTCCTTTTGAAAAATTTGTGATTTTTTCAAACATTTTTCTATCAATTTTGCATAATATCGGGTTGTGTATTTATACTGTAAAATACAAATCTGATATTAAAATACCTAGATTTTCTCCAAAATATTTCAAAAAAAATCTCAAAAAAACTTTTAAATCAATTTTTATTTTTAAAAATTATTTTCATGCATACAGCCAAATTCTAAAAATTTTCCAAGCATATTTTTATTAAAAAAAAATTGCATATTTCTCATGTTTTAAAAATCCAAAAATGGATATCATAACCAGTTTATGATCACCTATTAGGATTTGACCAAAATATCAAAAATCTTTTTTCCAATTTTCTCTAGGATCCAGATGTAAACTTTAATATTTGTGGATGTAAAATTACATGATAAAATACACCTTCAGGTATTAAAGATACAAAGTGTAGAAATGCGATGCTAAAATTTAGACTTTACAATGGTTAGCATTTAACCCGATAGGGTAGAGACTCTCTCATAAAGAGAGATATGTCTTGAGCCTTAAATAAGACCAATAAATGGAAACCCAACCTAAAAAACAATCTAACAACAATGCAGTTTATCTTAGGTAGGGTGCACTAAGGTGATGTGTCTTCCCTTTGCACAACCAGTCTCTTACTCAAGTTCTCGCAAACCATAGATTCCTAGTAACCATAATACTAGGTGGCGACTCCCAAAAATTAATTATAATTTTTCCCAACACATAACACCCCCTCATCAGGAGGCACGACAAAAAGCCTCCGCCATTGCCAGACGACATCACCCCCGCGACAGAATCCTTCCAAAAATATATAAGTAACATGTTGTCATATATGTCTCCAAATAGAATAAAGAATTCTTACCAAGCATAGAATCCAAAAATCATAAGGAAAGATAATCTCAAACCAATTAGAAAAATAATAAAGTTTTCATATAGTAACTTCTAACATGTATCAAGCTACTTTACCAAACTTTGATTGATTTGACATTTTACCTCGAACATTAAACAACACCTTTGAAATCATGAGTTTTATGCTTAATATTAAACAGTAGAAAACATTAAACTCAAGATAATTTTTTTAGTCAATTAGGTCCTTAGACTTGAAATATACTTGATGAGCACCTCAAATGGTTTTGTTGATGTCATGAGCTGATACATAATATCGAAAAACTTATACAAATATCTAATTAAATAAATTGACAATCATTTAAAAGTCACTAATAATAACTAAAAGCAAAAATAAAAAAAAATAAGAAATGGATATAGATCAAGGTATTTGATCATGCAACATGATATATTTACCAGGTTGTATTTACTAAATTTGTTTATTAAAATTAATTTATTATTTAATCAAATGATAATAGAAATAGATACACATATAAAACTGATTGAATAAAATAAAAGAGAAAAAAACAATGTAAGGCTTCACATATTAGAAATATTATATAAAAATAAATATTTTTTTATTTTTAATAATAAATTTCATATATATATATATATATATATGAAACATAAAAAATAATAGATGAGTCAGAATAACATCTAAAAAATTACATGCATATAAAACAATTTTTTTAAAAATAATCGCTATTTAAAATAGGCTAAATCGAAGAAATAAGAAATCGTAGAGGAGGGATATTAATTGAAAAATAAATTAAAAAATTATTTAAAAAATACATATTAAAAAAGATATTAATAAGAATAAAAATCAAAATTCGAATTCGAATTAGAATTAGAATTAGAATATGAAAATAAGAAGAAGAAGAAAAGCAATAGTCTAGGTGTTACAAATGTGTTTAAAAAAATAAGAAAAACAAACAACTTGGGTTACAGAACCAACCAAGTTTAATAAGTTAGTTTTATTTTAATTAAATAATAAAAAAATAGACAAGATAGTAAATGGATAAAAATTTTATTTAAAAATATTCACAATAACTTTAAAAAAAATTGAAAGTATGAAATCGAATAAGAAGGTAACAAAAAAATTTTTGAGTTAATGTGAAAGACATGTAATTTAGATAATAAAAAAAAATCAATTTAGATTAATCTATAAAATTTGTATCCCAGAACAAGAGACCGAGATAATTCAAAAAAAATTAAGTAAAACCATAAAACTAATTTTAAAAAAATATTGAATGATGAAATTAAAAAAAAAAATGAGGCAAAAAAGAAGAAGATGTCAATTCTTATTACTCGAATTATTAGACAGAAAGTGCCGTAAATGGAAATACCATAAAGTTAAATTCTTAACCATTCAAATGTTGAATAATAAAATTAAAAAAAAATCAACTATATAAAAGGATATATATATATATATATATATATATGAGAGGGCACTCAAAAATCTTCAATTATAGAGTTAAATTGAAAAGAAAAAAATTTAATAAAAAATAAAAATAAAAATAAATATATCATAAATTTTAATTAAATAATGAAATTAAAAATAAATATAATTTTTCTAAGAAGACAAGAAAAAAGATTTGAAATCAAAATAAAAAAAACTAAAATTAAAATATTAAAAACAAAAAAACCTATATATACTTTTAAAAAAAAGATAAAAAAAATAATCATTAATAACAAATTACTTATCTATTACCGACATGTGTTGTATCATGAAGAAGATAACACAACAAGATTTTCAATGACATGATTATAGGGCAGGTTTAGCTACTAAAAACCTCTTTATACTTTGACATATAGCGACGAGCGCCAACAACTTTCTAAATATTAAAAAAGCTAATATGGAATTTTTTTTTTTAAAAAAGCATTTATGAAAAGATGAAAATAACCACGAACGAGATACATGCATCGTTTCAGCTTTTTAGACAATAAAATGAAGAATTTAAAATTGTTATATATATATACACACACTGGACACTTTTTTCAAATAATCCTCAAACATAGAGGACTGATTTGTATATAATCTCTACAACGTTTTCCTGTTGTTTTCAGTTTGAGAAATTGAACAGAACACTCCCTTCCTCTGTTGTTGACTTTGAACGGCATAGATGTTGCCACATCAGCCCAATTTGAACTCCTCTAAACCTGCAACCCACTTCTGGCGCGTGCAAATCCCTGCCGACCACTAAACCCCTTCCACTCCCACCCAAAACCAGAGGTTATATCTCACGCACTGCACCCTACGTGAGCGAACCCTTCAAATTTCTAGAATCAAAACTCCGCGCCACTAACCTCTCAAATATTCCCACTCTCGCATCCACCCCACGCACCGATCCTCCCCTATTTTATTGGAGCGTGCGTAACACGTATTATATACCTAGTGGGTCTAAGTTTCTCGAAAGTTGCTAGGATACTTACACTAGCACGACACTTAAATACACGAACGCACACGCACCGTACACCTGTAAGATAAAGGATTAGTAAAGTAAGGTGACGAGTTCTAGAGAGAGAAACATTTTTTAGAGAGAGAAAGTCCCGTGCTCATTTTTTTTGAAGTTTTAGAGAGAGAAAGCGAAAGGCAAACGGAATCGAAGATCTCCACAAAATTAGAGCTCGAAACCCTAACCGTCTCTTTCTTTCTCTCTCAATAAATCTCTACCTTTTACACTGTGTGTGTTTGGCGATGTGTAGATACATGATTCTGTATGTATAGGTTTTTAGATCGTGAAAGATTCGATAAAGGTTCGTGCTTTACCCTAATTTATTGTGGTTTCTACGCTTTTTTTCCCCCTAATTGAATTTCTATGTCTGTGTTTGGGTTGATTTGGGAGTGAAATTAGGATTTTTCTCTGGGGTTGTGGTTATATTGGAAACCCTAATTTTTGGGGGTTTAGGGGAATTTTGAGGAAATTAGGGTTTTGAAAACGGGATTGAGAGGAAATTACTGTTTTGAAGGGGAAAGTTAGGGTTTTGAGGTGGTACATGTATGGCTTCTGAGAGTGTAGTAGGAGAAGGAGGAAATGGAGGAGAAGTTAGGGAGAAACAAAGGTATGCAGAGAATAAGGTTTATACCCGAAAAGCCTTTAAGGGACCCAAAAAGAACAGCCTCATCAACACCGTTGTCACCACCACCACCACCACTGATAACAACAGTAACACAAATATAACCACCACTACCACAGAAGCCGCTGGTGAAAATAACATCAACACCACAACAACCACTGCAACTGCCACAACTGAAACTGCGACTGCTCTAACCATCGCCTCTGCTGTTGCAACTGAAACCGCAGCCGCAACTAAAACCACCTCCACTGCAGCTAATGAAACTGCAACTGGGAATGAAACAAATGACAAGGAGAACTACGAGAAGGACTTGGTTGAAGTGCGAGAATCAGAACCTGTAGCAATTGAAGACACATATACTGCCCAGCAAGTGCAACAGCCTGTTTCTCACTCAGTTGTAGTTTCAGATGATTCTACCAGACTAAATAGGCAGGAAGTTCAGGAGGTGGTTCCCAGTGTGAGAGAGCAAGTTGTGGAGAGGGAGCTGCATGTGGGGAATGGGGTGCTGCTGAAGGAAGGGATGGATAATAGGGTGAAGGTGGACTTGTTATCGCGGTCGAAGCAGGAGAAGAGGGAGCTCAGAAAGAAGTTGGAGAGTGAGCTGGAATTGGTGAGGAGTTTGGTGAAGAAAATTGAGGCGAAAGAATTGCAGCTCAGTGCTGTTAGGCTGAATCATTCACGGGTGGTGCTGGTAAATGATGGGGTGGATAGAAGATTGAGGAGGGTTAATTCAGAAGTGGGATCAGTGGGTGTTCCCCGTGAGAGCACAACTCCTATTCTTACTCCTACTCCTAGGCAGTCTAGGCCTTTGAATCAGCTCAGTATATCTGTTCTGGAGAATAGCCAGGGCATGGGTGAGTTTGTGGAGAAAGAGAAGAGGACACCAAAAGCAAATCAGTTCTACAGAAATTCAGAGTTTTTGCTTGCAAAAGACAAGTTTCCACCAGCTGAGAGTAATAAGAAGTCGAAATTGAATGGGAAGAAGCAAGGGGCAGGGGAATCAGGGTTTGGGTTTGGGACAGGCACTAAGATGTTCAAGAATTGCAGTGCTTTGCTTGACAAACTGATGAAGCATAAGCATGGTTGGGTGTTTAATACACCTGTTGATGTGAAGGGTCTTGGTTTGCATGATTACTTTACCATTATCAAGCATCCAATGGACTTGGGCACAGTGAAGTCCAGGCTGACCAAGAATTGGTACAAGTCCCCGGAAGAGTTTGCAGAGGATGTGAGACTTACATTTCACAATGCTATGAAGTATAACCCGAAAGGACAAGATGTTCACGTAATGGCAGAGCAGTTATTGGATATATTTGAGACTAAGTGGGCTGTTATAAAGTCGGATTATGATCATGAGATGAGGTTTGCTTCCAGTTATGATGTGGGCATTCCTACACCTACATCAAGAAAGGCTCCTCCATTTGTACCACCTCCTCTTGATATGTGGAGGATTTTGGATAGATCAGAATCAATGACATATCCTATTATTGATACGAGACCCAAACCCATTACCACTACACCTTCTGGTAGAACCCCTGTTCCAAGGAAGCCCAAGGCAAAGGATCCAAACAAGAGAGACATGACTTATGATGAGAAACAGAAGCTTAGTGCAAACCTCCAGAGCCTACCTTCAGAGAAACTGGACAACATTGTACAGATAATAAAGAAGAGGAGTTCAGCACTCTCCCAACATGATGATGAAATTGAAGTGGATATTGATAGTGTTGATGTGGAGACTCTGTGGGAGCTGGATAGGTTCGTCACCAACTATAAGAAGAGTTTGAGCAAGAATAAGAGAAAAGCTGAGCTTGCCATTCAAGCTAGAGCAGATTCTCAGTTGAATGTGCAGCAGAAGGTAAAGCCTTTGACCAAATTTCTCAGCATTAAGTGTACTTTTCTAAAAGGAATTTGTGGTTGCTAAATTTCTACTGATATTTGGTTGCAGGTCTCAGCACCAGTTGTGGTGGAGGCATCAAAAGAAACAAAAGCAGGTAAAGTTTTCTGATTACGAGTCTTAATTTCGTTTTGGTTACCCTATAGTTTAGTTGTATTGGTTATTTGAAAGATTGTTTCTTCTGCTGGCAGATGAAAGGAATGTCTCCACTTTGTCACCTAATCACGTGGAGAAACTGGGAGACAATGGAAGTAGGTCTAGTAGTTCAAGCAGTTCCAGCAGTGATTCTGGATCTTCATCAAGTGGTACTGCTTCACATTTCTAATTTTGCAACTTCTGTCGTTGTTATGTATTATACATTTGGTCTGATGTTTGGTGAACTCATTTATTTTTCTTTATCTGCATGATTATTGCAGATTCTGACAGTGACAGCTCCTCAGCGTCTGGATCTGATGTAGGGAACTAATTGAGTACTCAAGTAGTTCAGGTGGTTGCATATTCTCCTGGGTTTGCATGAAATGTTTATGTGACTTTTATTTGTAGATAACTTGTGCACTTTCCTGTGTTTCTTCCTGTTTGTTGATTATAATATGGTATGCTCTGCTGCTCATCAATGTCACCACATTGTCATATCAGTGCTTGTCTGCTGTCCGGACTGCAAGTGCTACCCACCATTTAGTAGCAATAGAGATACTAAAAGCTTGATCATTGTTGTTGAAAAGAATGCATGTTTGCTTAGGATTTGCAGGATGTTTAGGACAACACTCTTTATTTGTGATTTTCTAGTGAAAAAACGAAAATATAATTTTATGCATGTTAAAACGTGGTATCTGATTGCCCTTGTACAGTGCCTCTTATATAGCAAGAATGTGATTGCTCTAGTAAGAGTGTTGTTTGGTGATATTGCTTAAGGTCCTGTTTAGTTATGTGGATGATGTTGGCTTGGTTATTGGTGGGTTGGTTCTGAATTCTGATAGTTACTTGATGGTACCGCGCACTGGTATGAATACCTTATAGGCTGGGTATGGATTAGTGAGGGAAAAAGAATATGACTTGGGAATTCAGAGCTTGGGAGCAGAAAATGGGTTCAGAATCTGCTCTAAGATCAGCTGGCTAATGTAATGACCTAGCATTAGAAATTGGTTTCTCAATTGGTAGAAAGCCTGCACTGTATAAATTGGTGCACACCATGACAATTTGGATGGGAGGAGATAGTTAATCATCAATGAATTTAAAATGTTTTATGTGATGGATTGTTGGTTGATTACAGCTATTATGACATATTTCAAATGGTTTCTGATTCTAGTTACATTTGGATAATATTTGAAATGCATATATATATATATATATCAGAGCATTTTAGGCTTGTTGATCATGTACAAACCTTTTGTTTTGTTTTTTGAACTCCATTTCTGGTGTTAAAATTTATATTTTCATCTTTCCCAGCCAGTGACATTTTCTTGGACCATCCTCTCTGTCTGAACCACATATGCACCATTGCCATCTCTGAAAGTTAATTAATCACTATGTTGGTTCTGAAGTTGGATTATATTTATAGGGTCTTCCACTCAATCACTTCTTTTTTGTTTTCCTGTATGCACAACTAATTCCTAAATGATGATGTAATGGAAGAAGACATTTTCTAAAACGTATAAAAAAGGGCAGTTTGTTTGTTATGGTGTTGGAGGCCTTTTTTTGTGTTTGTGTTATTTGCACAATAAAGATGTTGAGATGAAATTACATGTTCTCAAAAACCTGTTCTCTTTGACCTTTACAACATGTGCACATGTTATTATAGGAAACTCATGTCGATTTTACCTGTACAATTAATAACCAGCCTCTATTGTTTTCTTCATTTTTCTGAATGTGGTGATTTCTTTCACGGATAAAAGTTACCCTCCATGATTCTCATGTATAGCATCCCATAAGTGCACGTGTTTTGTTCTCAAGTGTGCACTATACTGGGTTGCATGCAATAATAGCTGTGATGTTAACTATGGTGCAGATTAGGTGCAGTCACAGCCACCAACAAGTCTAGATTTCAATTGTCTTAGGACTAGTTTCAAGGTCTGTCATGGGAACCTTGCTATACAATACGGCAAAGCATGACTGTCTTAAGAAACATGCTAAATTGTGGGCTAGTTGGTGAAGCCTGGTTATTCTTAGAGTTGTTTTCCGGTTGTATTTTGCCATCTGTTTTATTTTTTTCCTATTAAACTTATGGAAGAAATGCTTATCTGTGCTTTCTAGATTAGTAAAAATGAAACTGTAATTTTAAAGGATGCTTGCATGCAGATAGCATTAGTTTTTGTGGATTGTCTATTCTTGCAGGGGCATGCAAATAAATGTTTTGTAAACAGTTGAAGCGTTGTCTTGCTGTCATGGTTTTACGCAAGATGTTCCTCTCTATTCTGCATTAGCTATAGCTGATGAGAAGTATTTCTTAGGTTGTGATTGGCAATGTCTACGTTTGTTAAATAGTAGTGGTACTCCTTGCTCATATCACCTTTCCTTTTTCCGTGACAGATCTCAGAAGTTTAGGGTAGATGGCTATCTCCAAAGTTGGTGGACAATGCATTCTGGATTTGGATTCTCATGAGGAATCTGCCTTTGGTGTACAGTAAAATTCTCGAGGCTACGGATTCTCCTGCCAGTGCAAAGTGTAGTTTGTCTCTCTTGTGGGAACTGGTTTCTTCATGTGGCTTATCTGTCTGCTCTTGCATTTGTATAATACTCCCTAGAATGTGGTTATGATATAGATACAGTGGTTTGTTTTCCTCCATGTGTACATGGCTAACTACTAGTCATTTTAGTTCTAGCTACCTTGCCGTTGATTTTGTGTTAGCAGATTCAGGATTCTTTGGTGCTGTAGAATAGATAGTCTGTAATTCAAACTCATGAAGTTATAATTACTTCTTAAGAAATAATTTTTTCTGGAGATTGCTGGTTTGTGGTCTTGGCACAGATTATGGGGCTCCATATGAACACTAAACCCAACAACAGCCATATCCACTGAGTTTTACTTTTTGTATAATATTATTTCTTATGAATGTCAATGTTGTTGAAGTTTTTTTTCAGAAATATTATTAAAAAATAAAAAATGCATAAAAATAATTTTAAGCAAGGATCTTTGTATTATCAATGTTGCAACATATAGCAGTCCCTTGGATCCATTGCATGTAAATGGGGTATTTTATTTGTTGTAAAATGCCTTGAAAAAACTGAAAAGGTGAAGGGAAAAAAGAACTCATGGTTAGGGTGGCAATGTGCTGTTGAGCTTGAGCTGGATTTTTCTCCTTTCATCTCTAATTCAAAATATTTAAATTTATTACCACTATTAATCTATAATGTAGCTGCTTTGATTGGATTGGGAGAAGGGGTTTTTTGTCATTCGTTGAGTGCCCAACCTCATCCAGATTTCTTCTTTTATTTTTTAAAATCATTTTTAAAAAATAAAATATAAATTTAAAAACCAAAATACATTTCTATTTTTAAATTATAAAACTATAAAATAGAATTTAAATTTAAACGTTAAGGTCATATAAATCATTCATGAATTATAAAATAAAGATTTATATATTATATTAAATTTAAAATTACAGTCACATAAAATAAATAAAAAATTCATTGTTATAAAATCTTAAGGTGTGCAGTGAAATTTGCTCTTAAAGTTTTTTTATATTTAAAAATATATTAAAATAATATTTTTTATTTTTTATATTGCACATTAAAATAATTAAAAATAGAAAAAATAATTTGAGGGTAAGTTTTTTTATTTTAAATACAATTAAATAACAATATCAAAAAATATTTTAATTTAGAAAACTAAGAACTCGCGAGAGCTTCTACTTTTAACTTTACGTGTCTTGTAAAAAAGTTTTTATACAGAAAAAACATGACATTGATTTATTTTTTAATTTTTATTTTATTTTGATAAATTAAATGTTAAAATAAAAAAAAATTAATATATTTATAAGTGAAAAATATCTTTTAAAAACATCAACGATACCAAACAAGCACGAAAGCTGAAAACAGTATAGACCAGTCACCAGAAACTAGTTAAGGTAAATGCAAATTCAAGAATGCAAATTCATCCCCTCAAACTCATGCTCTTTCCAACTTTTACAAGATGCTCATCCAATCTCACACCTTATTTCCTCAAAACCAAACCTTTCTCTTCTTCTTCTTTAGATTTTTCACCATGGTCTGGTCTGCAATCATGGAGAGAAAGCCCATTGAACAAAAACAGGTTTTGGGGACCAAATGGCCCACAAACAACTCCCTCTTCAATTGACACCTCTGGCACTTCGTTGTTGGACTCTGCTTCTTCTCTCGCAGAACTTGGTGCTCTTGTTCTCTCTACTAGCGACCCTCTCTCAAAATCCAAGCTTTCCCATTTGGCTTTCTCTAAGTGGCGCAATGAGAAGCTTCCTATTGGGGTATATGACCCTCCTTCAAGACCTGCGAGGCCTCCTAAACCTGAATTGGTTTGTTTTCTTATTGGCTTTTTGAACTTTATTCTTTAATGGGTGTCTCTAAAAGCTTGTATTGCTTATTGAAGTTTGGTTCTTTTGTGTTTGTTGTTATGTTTTGTGATGTTCTTCGCCAAGGTGATTTATGGGTTTTTTTTTTGTGAATTATCAATGCCACTGCAATGGACATTTGATCAAGTGTTTATGAGTTTGTGCTTGTATGGTTTATATATCGCTTACTTGCAGTTGTTCCATTGAACTATTTTCTAGTATCAGGAAGTGGAGATTTTTTATGGTGCCTCAGTGCAGGTATTGCTTTCACAGTGTGTAGTTCATGTCAGTGGGATTTGTTGCTTTCAGTTTCATTCAAAATTGGACGTTTCAGGACCTCACTTTCGTTTATGCTAGTTGTAGATTTTGTCCCTTTTCCTTTTTAAAAATGTCATTAGCTTGTTTTTCTAACAAAAGAAAATGCCATTACCCATGTCTGTTCTTAAAGTAATTTGGGTAGGGAGTTGATGATTTAGTGATTTGACTATTATTGGTTGATTGAAATTGCTAACTGTTTATAGGAAAACTAATTGCTTCAGTTGTTGAATTGGTCGTTGGATTCATGTGCTCATTTCCAGGTTTCCCCAAAGGAAATTCCAGCTCCTAAAGATTCAGGCATGCCTCTTAATGCTTACATGCTTCATAATCTTGCACATGTGGAGCTAAACGCAATTGATTTGGCGTGGGATACTGTTGTTCGATTTTCGCCTTTTAGCGAGATTTTGGAGGAAGGATTCTTTGCTGACTTTGCACATGTCGCTGATGATGAGAGTCGTCATTTTGCTTGGTGCTCTCAGAGACTTGACGAGCTGGGTTTCAGGTCGGTTAATTCATTGTTCTGAGTATTATCACTTCTTTATTGTTGTACCAAGTAGTATTAATTTCCTTGTCATTAGATATGGAGATATGCCTGCTCATAATTTGCTTTGGAGGGAGTGTGAAAAATCATCCAATGATGTTGCTGCCCGTTTGGCTGTGATCCCCCTAGTGCAGGTAATGTTTTGCTCTGAATACATTATCTAGACCTCATTGATCCAGTGGGTGTTAAAACATGCTTGCACGGTGATTTGTATGGCTCTGCATATGCCATTTTTTCAATTTTCCTTTGGTTTCCCATTCAAGGTTTTGCTATCCAAGAAGCTACTAACATGTTCATGACAAGCAAACATGCATGCTGGCATATGATTACTAAGATAATATGTTCTATGAAATCATTGTGTTTAGATGAATGGTAGAGATTTCTGCAGTCACCTCACTTTATATTTCAATTTCCATTTAATACATTTAGATATTTGTTGCCAGATAGGTAAGTGACAGAATTTTTACCCTCAGACAAGTGGTATGTGTCTTGTGAAGTCCTTGTTACTTCTGCCTGCCATTTCAGTTCTCCCAGCGAAGTTATGTTGTGTGCAAGTGCTGGTTAAAGGATGATTCTTACTTTTGATATGCCCATAGAACTCTTAAACGTAATGAAACTTCAATCATGGATAGATTGTACATAACACAGTTTTCCATTTCTATTTAAAGAGATTTTTTTTTTCTTTGTTCTTCTAATACCATGGATATAGGAGGCTAGAGGACTTGATGCTGGGCCAAGGCTAGTGCAAAAACTAGTTGGCTTTGGAGACAATAAAACATCTAAAATAGTGGCTAGCATTGCTGATGAGGAAGTTGCTCATGTAGCCGTTGGGGTCTACTGGTTTGTCTCAGTCTGTCAGAAAATGGGTCGTGCCCCTTGCTCCACTTTTAAAGGTTTAGCAGACCTTTTAATGTTTATCTTTGATAGCCACTTGTTCATATGTCTTTAGTTCCATATATGCCATGCAAGTATTTATTTGCAAATATTTTTTGCCACATTGGGCAGATTTGTTAAGGGAGTACAACGTGGAGTTGAAAGGGCCCTTTAATTATTCAGCTAGAGATGAAGCTGGGATTCCCCGTGACTGGTGAGAAAAACTGTATCTCAGTTATTGCTTGCTTGGAATTCAAAATGTGATGTATTTTAATACTTAATGTATGATCCATTGACCTATCTTCCTTGACAATCTAACAGCAAATCAATCTTCTTTTAACTGAGCACCCAAAGAAAAGCTGTTGTTAACTTGATTCTTGCATTACCTCTGCTGTGCAGGTATGACAAATCATCCACAAATAAACAAGACAAGGTTACAAAACCAGATACCATCGAGAAGCTTTCTGTGGTATGAGATTTAGATTCTCTTCCTCGCTCCCCAGGAGAGTTGACATACATGTGTACAATGTTAGGAGCAAATATACTAAGTGGTGGTTCACATTACAGGTTTACGGAAGACTTGCTTCTATCATTGCCATGGAGACTAAAAATGCAAGTTTGAATAAGCCAACTGGATAACGCAGTTTGAATAAGCCAACTGGATAACACGCAGGGCATAGGCAGCTTAGGTTGAAAATCCTAAAATTCTTATCAGATGGTTGGGTGACAAATTGATTTGAAGTTTCATATACCACTCAGCCAGTAGCTATAGTGATATAACTCGAAGACATGTCACTCTGAATTAGTTCAGGGTCATCTTGTCTTGCCTTTTGAAAGCTGGCAACTCCTGGTAACTGCCAATGTTGGCCCTTTCTGGAGCTTATAGTTTTAGAAGTGCTCTTTTCATCATATTGTCTTTCTTTCTATCATGTATATGTGTGAATTTTCCTTTCTGACTATTGAATTTGTATAGATTAGAACTTCTGTAGTTTCTTTCTTGATCAGTTCTCAGAAAATAGCTGTAACAATTGAAATCCCTCTTGATGACATTTGGATTGGGTGGCTGTGGAGCAGAATAGGCTATGATATCAGTCTTTCTGATTCTGCTGGATCCATGGATGAATGGATGATTTTTATATAATTATATAGATTAAGCTTTCTGAAAGCATCTTTCAGGTTTAGTTAACAAGCACTAGTTGTTTTATTATTCACAAAGGATTTTATTTTGGAATCAAGCTGTGGAGACCCATCTAGAAGAGCACAAATGACTAGCCACAAGGCCTGCAACAGGTGATTCGGCTGTTGTTCCAATTATGTTTATATCATCATCAAAAGAAGTGTTGATAGTGGCTGGCCGAGCATTGGGCATCTCAAAAGAAGTCATTAAACATTGTTTTTGTTGTTGGATCACATGCAATCCTCATTCGTTCGTGGAAGGGCTTCAGCTAGTGGGGGACACATTAAAATGGGGCTTATTTTGAAGATGAAAGGCATTAAAGCACTTCGACTGGAATGGCAACGGTATCCACGAGATAGGTTTTAATTAAACATATAGAAGACCTATATTCATTTTGACATGTATATATATATATATTTCACAATATTCATATTTTATTCGAGATAGGTTTTAATTAAACATATAGAAGCATAGTTTTAAAACCTGACCCGGTCATTGACCTGATCCAGTGATCGGGTTATTGACCTGAATTTAGATGGATATCCATCAAGTTATCATTCAAATCTACTATATCATAGGAGAGAAATTGGAAGGGAGGCCACATGTGTACTCACGGGTCAGATGGGTTGACCCGGGTTAACCCAAAAAATATCTATATAAAACATCTAACTAATTATAAATTTACAATGTATGCATGCATATATACATCTACATACATACATACATACATCTACATATATATATATATATATATATAGATAAATACATACATCTACATATATATATATATATACATATATATATGTATGTATGTATGTATGTATGTATTTTAAGTCAGGTTTTGGTTATGTTTCACAATAATCATATTTTATCCATTACTAATTTAGATTGATATCCATCAAGTTATCATTCATATCTACTATATAATAGGAGAGAAAACCAACAATTGGAAGGGAGGCCACATGTATTTAGTCTTCTTCTTCCAAACTTTCAATTTGATTCTTAAATTTTTAATTTTATTCTTAGAAATTTAAAGGTATAATCGTTGATTGCAAAAATAAGAATTCATGAGGATGATGGAAAAATAAAATAAACAAGGATTTCATAAACCCTAAAATTATAGATTAGTTATACAAAAAAAGATTGATTTAATAAACTTTGAATGTAATAATTATATCTTAATAACATAAAAAAATTGTTTTAAATTGTGTGTTAAATTGATGACTGATAAAATTTGAATTAAATAAATATCTAAAATATAATTAGAAAAGAATAAGCTAAATGTTGCTTAAATCGATTAATGCCACCACCCGCAAATACTTTAGCACAATATAAACATACTAATTTAGTTTTTTTACATCCAACACTAAGTTCAGGAGCTTCTCTACAGTGACCCCATGTCAAATATGTTCTTCCTCTACTACCACTTGACATGGAAATTGAAGGTTGAGATGATTGGGCCGTTGAAGGATCACTACTTGGAGTACTACCATCATGTGAAGACATTTTAAATACCTGACATAATTTATAAGATATCACTAGAAAATTCTTTCAACTAGATTACTAACTACTACCAAAACTAAAGTTTTAATTCATTTCTATAACAAAATTCTGATTTCATGCTACTGCCAATTTTTTTTTCATATCACGGAGGAACAAGGCAGAAATGTCAATCATTTTAAAAGCATGCACAAATTGTTAGATACCTATTTGACTGAAAAGCATCAAATATTTCTTTTCATGGCTTAAACCTTATATTATGGTTCTATAGTTTGAAAATGTTAAATATACTTATAAACCGACAGTCATAGTTTCCCCTGGCATTGCACAACCTGTTCTATCAATAATCAATGAAGTTGACACAACGATTCCAGTATACCAGTATGAATAGAAATCCCCTGCTATCGATTACAATTAAGCTGCTGTTTTTTGCTAATTTTTTTTGAAACTCTACTTCAGAATTTTTCATTGTTTTAGATTCTTATCATCGATTTTTCATTGTTTTTGATCAGTTCCTCCCACCTCAATATCTAGAAAAGCCAGTGTTAACCCTAAATGATAATACTGTCGAAAATGAACTAAAAGAACCAGTAAATAATAAAGGATCACAATACGGTGGGAAGAACATATATTCTTGCTGGGTCAATCGAACAGAAAAATAAAAGAGCAGAGATACATACCTGTTGGAAAAACCGATGGGTCAATCGGTGGGAAGAACCGATGGGTCAGTAGAGGGAACAAAGGGAATAATCGATGGGTCAATGGAGAGAACAGAGGGAAGAACCGATGGGTCAGCAGACTAAACGGAGGGAAGAATCGATACCACTGTTATGCTCTCCTGCAATTTCAACAGAGGGAAGAAGATGAAACAGAGGATAGCGAAAGGCTAAAGAAGAAAAAAACAATTAAAATCTTTGCTAACCTTATGCTCAAACTTGAAACGACGATCAAGGATTGAAGATTCTTCTACTCATCTGCTCTTCTTTGCGACTGAGAGTGAAACGGGTTTGACAAATTCTTGAAATTAATTAGGTCTTCTTCTCATTTCTTCTCTGTAATGCATTCATAATTTGTCTCTCTGCTTTTGTTGTTTTGGCTTTTTAATTGTAAAAGGCCAAAACGACGTCGTTTCAGGCATGAGAATAAAAAAATAAATAAACTTGGGTCTCATCCGGGTTTGGCCGGGTCATCCGGGT
>NW_011500102.1:322430-330035 GCF_000495115.2 Populus euphratica | reverse complement strand
TTTCACAATAATCATATTTTATCCATTACTAATTTAGATTGATATCCATCAAGTTATCATTCATATCTACTATATAATAGGAGAGAAAACGAACAATCGGAAGGGAGGCCACATGTATTTAGTCTTCTTCTTCCAAACTTTCAATTTGATTCTTAAATTTTTAATTTTATTCTTAGAAATTTAAAGGTATAATTGTTGATTGCAAAAATAAGAATTCATGAGGATGATGGAAAAATAAAATAAACAAGGATTTCATAAACCCTAAAATTATAGATTAGTTATACAAAAAAAGATTGATTTAATAAACTTTGAATGTAATAATTATATCTTAATAACATAAAAAAATTGTTTTAAATTGTGTGTTAAATTGATGACTGATAAAATTTGAATTAAATAAATATCTAAAATATAATTAGAAAAGAATATGAAATAACAAGAAAAATAAAGAAAATTTTGAAATGGTAACATTCACTTCCTAGACTTCAACAACCCTTCTATCTTTCTTTTTTTCTTATATCTCTTTCATTCTCTTTCCTTTACACGTTCTCTCTCATTCACACACTTTCTCACCCTCCTCTCTCCTCATATATATTCTTTTCCTTTCTTGTTTTTTCTCACCACTTACTTAGAAATAAACCTTAATGCATTTTTAAGTTTTGATAAGTTAGAATGTGACATCGTGTACCATCCACATATATAAAATTTTATAAGCAAAGCAAACATACTCGGTATCTACTTGTCACCTTACAAGACACTGACAATAATCACTATCACCAACAATGATAATTAAGCATTATAACCAATGGTGAACACCAACCTCTTCACTAATCAATTGCCCTATAACTATACTCACCCCAAGATAATTGTAACACTGATTTTCATGTCTTACATGATATATTAATATAATCAAAATCTCTATAAATACCTATATTCAAGACTAGTTATAAGCCCAAGATACAATTATGGAAAGCCTATATCAAGTTTAAGATATTTTCATAACATTATCAATGGCGTTATCTATGATGATATTTTATTTCTCTTTTCACCAAAACTCTTTCTATGACTGACAAAACTCTAAAACATAGGAGAATAATTGATCTTTCCACTCTAAAAACTCTCTCATATAGCGTTGATACTCAATTATGTTATCACATTTATGCAACTTCATGTTTGAACTCTTTCTCATACGTAATAAACTCACCACTAAGGGTAATGAGACAACTCTAGTTCCTAAAGAGACATGTAAGCAAATAGACATGAAGAAACTTACACTCTATAACTTAAAAGGAGCTACATCTATCAATAAAATTATTCTTATAATAGATAGTTTAAATAAGGATCTAACTATCTCTATCGATCTTTAGATAAATCTAACTCGTGCATTCCACCAAGAAAAGGAATAAAACATAAGGCAAGATCAATAACTTTATTAGTTTATAATAATAAACCCATTAAGTAAAAGAATCTTCACTTTATGATAGAATGTTGCACTTCATCTCTCTAAAGATTACACATTTGTAAATGTCAGCCTAGATAATTATGATGGACTCATAGACCTTAGAGAGAATATATAAAATGTGAAAAGCATTCCAAAACTTGTCATACAAGACAATGATGATATATGCATTATTCTTTCGATAATGTTTTATGGACTTGCTCATACATGGTATCATAACTTAGAGCATGGTTTAATCATCAACTTTCATCATCTAAATGCCAAAATTATTTTGCATTTTAGTACACGCATCCTAGCTAAAAAGAAAAGCACCACTAAGCTTGTTGCTATCATATAGTGAGAAAATAAAAGTACTAAAACATATCTTCAAAGATTCAACAAGAAAATGCTTAACATGAAAAGACTACTTGAACCCATTTTTATAAATTGAGGTGAAGTTTTTCCTAAAAGTTAAATTGAGAAATATTTATGCAATTACTTATCAAGTATTGTAAAATAATGTTGATGGTCAGGTAACTAAATAAAATAACATTTAAGCAAAGAGTATTAATATTTTTTGTAAATTTTAAAAAATTACTTGCCCTCTTTTTTATTTTAGGGTCGATTGGATTATATGTGAAAATGAGAGAGATTTCATCCTTATACTTCAATTTCTTCTCATTTTTTTTTATAAATAGTGGTGTTTGATTTGGGATTGAATTAAATGAATATTAGTAAGGGAAATCATTCACAAACTTGTTTAGGGTTAGGGAAATCAAGAGATATTTAAAAAGAGAGAACAAGAGATTTAAAAAGGGAAGAAAGGAAAGAGAAGAAAGTTTGCAAAACAATCCCTTACCTTTATTCCAAACTAGTTGCAAGATGTTCTAATAACATATTTTCTTATTATTGTGTGTTGTCATGCTTAGGGGAAAAAATATTCAATTTACTAATTATAAGGTTCTAGGGTAAATTTAGAGAAAATAAGTATTTTCATGTTAAATGTTTGAGTTGTTATAAGTATTTTCATGTTAAATGTTTGAGTTGTCATAAATTAATTGCTTGATAGAGGAAAATAATAAAGAGTATTTAAAGAAAAATCATGAGTGGCTATAGGCCTTAGGATCAGTCATACAAGTGGGGGCTACTAATAAAAAATTATTAAGTCAACCATATAAGCGGGGGTTATTGATAAAGAATTGTTAAGCTAACAACGTAAATAGGAGTTACTAATCAATAATTATTAAGATAGTTACATGAGCAAGGGGTTATTGATCAAGTATTATTACGCCATATATATGAGTGAAGGCTTTTAATCAAAAAAATTTAAGTCGATCACATGAGTGGTGGATACTAATAAGATGTTTACGAATCAATAATATGAGTAAGGGCTATTAATCAATAATTGTTAAGTCGGTCACATAAGTGGTGGATACTAATAAGATGTTTACGAATCTATAATATGAATGAGGGCTACTACGTAAAAATTATTAAGCTGGCCACGTAAGTAAGAGATATTAATCAAATATTTATGAGTCAACCATATAAATGGGGGCTATGAATTAAATGTTTTTTAGATATCTGGTGTAAAAAGAATTACAACTGAAGAGTTAATGAAATATATAGTGTAGTAAAGAAGATGACAAAATCAAGAAAAAAAAAGTGATTTAAAGATAGTATTTATTTTTTAGATATCTGGTGTAAAAAGAATTAGAACTGAAGAGTTAATGAAATATATAGTGTGGTAAAGAAGATGAAAAAATCAAGAAAAAAAAAGTGATTTAAAAATAATATTTTTGAAAACAAATTATTATGATTCTCTAATATTATGCATATTTTGATTGATAGCTAACCTTATGAATATACATTTCAAGTCCATCACGCATGCTTCCACAATAATAGTAGTTTGCTATATTATTTTCTTTTAATATTTAAGTAGACTTTAGTACTGTCATCTTTTGTTATCTATTCAAAGTATTATCTTACTTTCACTATGTCTTTTGGATTGTATTTAGTTATAATAAATTAAAATTATTTGTGCACACATGATATTTTATTTAAATTAATATTAAATTTATAATTGTATCGGGTAGTATAAAAAGATTAAATTTGTATAAATATGATTAAGTTTGGATTTAGATATGTTTGAAACTACCTATAAAATGATAGATGAATTGTGTTACACGATAATGTGTAGTTATGGTTGTGATATTAATTTTCATGCAGGTTATAGTATGGAATCTAACATGTAAAAAAGAGTATAATCTCATAAAAAAAGATGTATTAATAGTATTTGTCACTTTAAGAATCTCTGTTACAAATATTCAAAATTATTATTGACTCTTACTTATTAGAATATGTGATTTTACTTGAAGGATTGAATGAAGAAACTCAACTCTAGAGTTTATCTCATCAAAATCATCAATATCTTAGTATAAAAGAGGATTCTCCTAATTGGTATATATCACAAAGGTTACTTAAAAATTAAATGCCTAGTTAAAGCTTCTAACTTGTAATAAATGTGATCTTTTTAACGAACAACCTTAGTTAAGTTATCTCTACGAGGTATCTCCCTTGCCTGAAGAATTTTGTATCCTCGTTACCCTTGTTACTTCTTCCACGCACGCACCCTTTAGTTTCTGCTTTCTAGCTCTACTTTTTTTCTTTTTCTTTTTTCTTTTTCTTTTTCTTTTTCTTTTTTCTCTGATGTGCAAAATACGACATTTTGGCCATTAAAAAAATGAAAAGAAAAGGAGCTGGAAAGGATTGAGAACATGTAAGAAGAAAAGAGGCACGCACTCATGAGATGTGACATAGAGCCAGAAAGTAAACGTGAATGATGGCAGCTCCATGCATACCATAAGTTAATAAATTATTACGGCTACTTTAAGATAAGATTCTTAGCCTCTTCGTCTACTACACCTTTGGAGTTCAGTGATTGGTTGCTTTAGAATTTGATTGGTAAAATTAAAAAGAAAATATATTTAAAATTAATTTTATTTAATGTTTTTAAATCATGGGTTAATATTAAAAATGAATTTAAAAAAATATTAGTTACATTTGTACTTGAGAATTTATACGTTTTGACTGATTTTCCAATCTTGGGGGTTGTGCAGGTTGTTATTATCCTGTGTGTGTCCTTGTTGTTTCTGCGTGACTGTGATAGTAGAACTGGCTCTGGAGTTGATCAAGGCCCCCATTCATGTCATGGAGTGGTTCACTTCTCAGATACCTTGTTGATTTTCATGATTCTACTGAACATACCTTGGTCATGCAGTAGTTTTCTGTTTGTTGATTTGGATTCTTCCTCTTTCTACTGAATATACCTATTTATGTGTTTTCTTGTTTGTTATGGAGGGTAGAGTGAGTAAAATTTTATGGAATGACTTTTTATGAGATGATTCATCTGCAGATATGATTTCCGACCATTTGTGAATTGGGTTCCAAGAATGAGTTTGATGTTACATTTTCTGGGTGTCCCATAATTGTTAGAACATGTGTTCTTATCATCTGCGGATAACACTTATTGTTATAGAAATGAACTCAGAAACGAAAGGGGTTACAGAGTAGTTTTATTGATAGATTTAAAACAGAAACTTGGTATATTCACTGCAAAAGCTATAGGGAGCTAAGAACACCAAACTGTGAGTCTGACTGTCTAACAAGGTCTGTTGTTCTAGCAGAGCATCAAGGCATTATTTAAAGCCTGTCTTATGATCATCAAGCCTTCTCGAAGAATCCTCTTTCCGTTAAACCACCCCCTATGTTCTTCACACCGCCATGAACTATGCATCACATATTCATCCTTCAAAGATTTGTTCGACTTCTCCAACTTCTGAGTTTCCAAGTAGTGGATATAAGGGGTACAGAATCAGGTAGGTTGCTGAGTCGGACCAAAAGAGTTAATTAAGTGAAAGATGATAAGAGGAAACATTTTTGTTTTCTTTGAAAAAACATGAGACAGAATCAAGGTATTTATTGAACTTCAACATTAGGGAAACTCAAACTCGAAATTACTTCTTGGTTCTGAAGAGTTACTATATTTTAGTATTGAACACCACATCTGACAAAAGCAATAAAATTATCCACAGAGATCCCGTTTGGTCCAATGGCTTTCTTTGCGAGTTGTTGAAGTGCCCTTATGTTCTCCCTCATTTCTCCCCCGTCTTGTGATATAACTTTATCCAAGCTATTTAACACTCCATGCTTTGTAAAGACTCCACTCTCAACCTGGAGACCAATCTCCCACACATTCTCTAACATGCATCCGTTGAGCGTTTAACGGCCAATAAATGGCCTGCCAATCATAGGCACCCCTCCCGATATACTCTCAATCAATGAGTTCCCTCCACAATGAGTTGTAAACACCCCAACTGCTGTGTGCGCCAAAACGTCGAACTGAGTCCATGGTATCACAAGTCCCTGTGATGTGGTTCTGTCCAAGAATCCGTTAGGGAAATGTACCTTTGAGCTGTCTTTAAGTGAGCATACAAATAACACCTCACTTGTTTCTAAGACCTCAGCTAGTGCTACAAGTTCATGCGGTGGTGGTGGTGTGACCGATCCAAAGCTAACATATGCAACGGAAGCAAGTTTTTGCTTGTCAAGCCATGTTATGCAACCATATGTGTCTGCCCCCGGTGAGGTATTTATTGTACTTCAACATTAGGGAAACTCAAACTCGAAATTACTTCTTGGTTCTGAAGAGTTACTATATTTTAGTATTGAACACCACATCTGACAAAAGCAATAAAATTATCCACAGAGATCCCGTTTGGTCCAATGGCTTTCTTTGCGAGTTGTTGAAGTGCCCTTATGTTCTCCCTCATTTCTCCCCCGTCTTGTGATATAACTTTATCCAAGCTATTTAACACTCCATGCTTTGTAAAGACTCCACTCTCAACCTGGAGACCAATCTCCCACACATTCTCTAACATGCATCCGTTGAGCGTTTAACGGCCAATAAATGGCCTGCCAATCATAGGCACCCCTCCCGATATACTCTCAATCAATGAGTTCCCTCCACAATGAGTTGTAAACACCCCAACTGCTGTGTGCGCCAAAACGTCGAACTGAGTCCATGGTATCACAAGTCCCTGTGATGTGGTTCTGTCCAAGAATCCGTTAGGGAAATGTACCTTTGAGCTGTCTTTAAGTGAGCATACAAATAACACCTCACTTGTTTCTAAGACCTCAGCTAGTGCTACAAGTTCATGCGGTGGTGGTGGTGTGACCGATCCAAAGCTAAAATATGCAACGGAAGCAAGTTTTTGCTTGTCAAGCCATGTTATTCAACCATATGTGTCTGCCCCCAGTGGTGGTGGTAATATCATATTGAAGGGTCCAATGTTGAGAAACTTTCTGAATCTAGAATTCTAGTCCTTCGTTATGCTAGGGTCTGGCTCCTGAAATGAATTGATGAAGACTGCAGCTGCTTGCGGTAATGCTTTTTCATTTTATGTAGCGTGCTTGAAAAGAACGATTCTAAGTTTCCATAGAGGACTCCTGGCAAATCACGGATTCGAATTTTGGGCATTACTGGAATTAAACTTAGCTGTTCATCTTCTCGCCCTGCCACACCTGTATTTACACAAGTAAATTGTTAATTTCTCGTACTTGCCTGTGCATATTGCATTTTTGCAGAACTTTAGTTCAGATTTTTCTCGAAAATTGATACTCAAAAAGAAAAGGTGGTCTCTGTATTCTTTTGCAGGCTTCCACAAAATACAAATAGCTAGGATCAGAGGATCTCCCCATTTAATCTGGTTGTCTTCAAAGGATGATATGTCGAGGATGATCAGCCATGATGTGAAGCTGTGTTTAGGAATATGTAAGGGATTCCATAATAATTGAAACCTCTCCACCCTACCACTTTTGGCCCTTTAAGCTTCCCGTACACTTTTGATGGAAAACTTCCCATTTGGTGTCAGGTTCCAGGTGTTAAAATAATTAAGATGAAACATGAAAAAAAAAAGATAGAATTCTGAATGATATATTTATTATGAAGGTATCATCTTAATTTAAAAACAAATAAAATATATATAAATTAAACTAAAAATATTATTTTATTTTTAATAAATAAAACTATATAAATATTAATTAACAATTAGTAAATACGGAGGTGGAAAAAAAAACAGAAAGCACGTAGCAAAGAAAAAAAAAGGTGTATA
>NW_011500102.1:318158-320756 GCF_000495115.2 Populus euphratica | reverse complement strand
CAGAATTTGGCAGTTTTGATGCAATATGTGACCTGGGTTTGGTCTAAATTATTTTATGGAATGATGTTACATTTGTACTTGAGAATTTATACGTTTTGACTGATTTTCCAATCTTGGGGGTTGTGCAGGTTGTTATTATCCTGTGTGTGTCCTTGTTGTTTCTGCGTGACTGTGATAGTAGAACTGGCTCTGGAGTTGATCAAGGCCCCCATTCATGTCATGGAGTGGTTCACTTCTCAGATACCTTGTTGATTTTCATGATTCTACTGAACATACCTTGGTCATGCAGTAGTTTTCTGTTTGTTGATTTGGATTCTTCCTCTTTCTACTGAATATACCTATTTATGTGTTTTCTTGTTTGTTATGGAGGGTAGAGTGAGTAAAATTTTATGGAATGACTTTTTATGAGATGATTCATCTGCAGATATGATTTCCGACCATTTGTGAATTGGGTTCCAAGAATGAGTTTGATGTTACATTTTCTGGGTGTCCCATAATTGTTAGAACATGTGTTCTTATCATCTGCGGATAACACTTATTGTTATAGAAATGAACTCAGAAACGAAAGGGGTTACAGAGTAGTTTTATTGATAGATTTAAAACAGAAACTTGGTATATTCACTGCAAAAGCTATAGGGAGCTAAGAACACCAAACTGTGAGTCTGACTGTCTAACAAGGTCTGTTGTTCTAGCAGAGCATCAAGGCATTATTTAAAGCCTGTCTTATGATCATCAAGCCTTCTCGAAGAATCCTCTTTCCGTTAAACCACCCCCTATGTTCTTCACACCGCCATGAACTATGCATCACATATTCATCCTTCAAAGATTTGTTCGACTTCTCCAACTTCTGAGTTTCCAAGTAGTGGATATAAGGGGTACAGAATCAGGTAGGTTGCTGAGTCGGACCAAAAGAGTTAATTAAGTGAAAGATGATAAGAGGAAACATTTTTGTTTTCTTTGAAAAAACATGAGACAGAATCAAGGTATTTATTGAACTTCAACATTAGGGAAACTCAAACTCGAAATTACTTCTTGGTTCTGAAGAGTTACTATATTTTAGTATTGAACACCACATCTGACAAAAGCAATAAAATTATCCACAGAGATCCCGTTTGGTCCAATGGCTTTCTTTGCGAGTTGTTGAAGTGCCCTTATGTTCTCCCTCATTTCTCCCCCGTCTTGTGATATAACTTTATCCAAGCTATTTAACACTCCATGCTTTGTAAAGACTCCACTCTCAACCTGGAGACCAATCTCCCACACATTCTCTAACATGCATCCGTTGAGCGTTTAACGGCCAATAAATGGCCTGCCAATCATAGGCACCCCTCCCGATATACTCTCAATCAATGAGTTCCCTCCACAATGAGTTGTAAACACCCCAACTGCTGTGTGCGCCAAAACGTCGAACTGAGTCCATGGTATCACAAGTCCCTGTGATGTGGTTCTGTCCAAGAATCCGTTAGGGAAATGTACCTTTGAGCTGTCTTTAAGTGAGCATACAAATAACACCTCACTTGTTTCTAAGACCTCAACTAGTGCTACAAGTTCATGCGGTGGTGGTGGTGTGACCGATCCAAAGCTAAAATATGCAACGGAAGCAAGTTTTTGCTTGTCAAGCCATGTTATTCAACCATATGTGTCTGCCCCCAGTGGTGGTGGTAATATCATATTGAAGGGTCCAATGTTGAGAAACTTTCTGAATCTAGAATTCTAGTCCTTCGTTATGCTAGGGTCTGGCTCCTGAAATGAATTGATGAAGACTGCAGCTGCTTGCGGTAATGCTTTTTCATTTTATGTAGCGTGCTTGAAAAGAACGATTCTAAGTTTCCATAGAGGACTCCTGGCAAATCACGGATTCGAATTTTGGGCATTACTGGAATTAAACTTAGCTGTTCATCTTCTCGCCCTGCCACACCTGTATTTACACAAGTAAATTGTTAATTTCTCGTACTTGCCTGTGCATATTGCATTTTTGCAGAACTTTAGTTCAGATTTTTCTCGAAAATTGATACTCAAAAAGAAAAGGTGGTCTCTGTATTCTTTTGCATGCTTCCACAAAATACAAATAGCTAGGACCAGAGGATCTCCCCATTTAAACTGTTTGTCTTCAAAGGATGATCTGTCGAGGATGATCAGCCATGATGTGAAGCTGTGTTTAGGAATATGTAAGGGATTCCATAATAATTGAAACCTCTCCACCCTACCACTTTTGGCCCTTTAAGCTTCCCGTACACTTTTGATGGAAAACTTTCCATTTGGTGTCAGGTTCCAGGATATGCTATCCTTTCTCTTCTCATTAGGGAACGGTGTACCACAGAAAGCAGATTGGATGTTCACAAGTTCCTCTGACCTGGCTTTTGTCCAATGCCACTAATTGTTGTTGATAACTGCCACTGCTTTTGCATTTCAAGGAATACCATTTTCAAACAGTACCCTACCATTATATTTCTCCATTAAAGGATCATCAGGTGCCTTGAGTCCCATCACAGAAAGATGAATTTCCCAATGCCTAGCATGAATTATCCATTCCAGATGATAGGCCTGAGTCCCAGATATTTTCTCCAAGTTCAGCTACAATTCTGTGATGCCTTTACT
>NW_011500102.1:295328-317038 GCF_000495115.2 Populus euphratica | reverse complement strand
TGCCCAATAACTAGATCTTTGGTTGCTTGAGCAAACTCCGCTATAGTTTCGCCAATGGTGCCCAGTATGCTGCTTCCCTCTTGTCGCTGTCGAAGCCGCCAATATTGTTAATCTTCTTGTTCGTCGCCTTCTGGGGCGACTTTCTTTGTGACGTTCCCTTCCTCTGCTCCTTGACCTCCTGTTGCATGAACTTGTGATTCTTCCCTGAATTCTCCTCCCTGGAAACTCCTCTAATCATCCTCAATAGGCAACACAAATTCAATTTCTATTGCAATTAAGTACAAATGCAATCATCTAGTCTACATTTTTCACATGTTCAATTGGAAACACGAGCTTCAATTAAGCATCAATCTTTTCTCTCTCTTTTTAACCTATAGTGGAATCAGTTCAATTGGAAACACGAGCTTCAATTAAGCATCATAAACTTAAAGAACTTAGACATGCACTATTCTGTGAATTATACCTGTCCTTCTGCAGCTTTTCGGGCCTCAAGTTCTCTCCCGGCCTCCTCTTTCTTCCTAGCTGTATACTTCTTGATACTTTCACCAGTAGATGCAGCAGTCTCTTTAGCAGCTCCCAATGGCTTCCCTGCAAGCTCGGCAGTCTTCTGACCTGCATGCTCTACTGCCCTCGCTGCTGCCTTAGTCCCCTCCACAGCTTTTTCAGTTGTGTAATGAGCAGCAGTCCATCCAGCTGCAGCGGCCTTGTCTTTCACATCCACGGCCACTTTCTCTACATAACAAGCGGCCTCTTTGCCACTTTCGACAGTCACATCTTTAGCTGCTACTGCCTTCTCTACTGTATAACTCATGGCCCCTTTGCTCTTCTCTACAACATACTCTGAAGTTTTCTTAGCACCTTCAACAATGGTGTCTTTTGCTTGTGCTCCCTTCTCTGCGATATAATGAGTAGTTTTTTGAGCCCCTTCAACTAGAGTGTCCTTTGCTTGTGCTGCCTTCTGTGCAGTAATGTCCTTTGTATGTGTGGCCTTCTGTGCAGCAATGCCTCTGGCTTGTGCGGCCTTCTCCGCAGCAATGTCTTTAGGTTGTGCAGCCTTCTGTGCAGCAATGCCTCTGGCTTGTGCGGCCTTCTCCGCAGCAATGTCTTTAGGTTGTGCAGCCTTCTGTGCAGCAATGTCTCTGGCTTGTGCGGCCTTCTCCGCAGCAATGTCTTTAGGTTGTGCAGCCTTCTCAGCAAAAGTGTTTTTTGCTTGAGGAAATTTCTCTTTCACAATCTTAGTTGCAGAACCCACAACTCGGCTTGCCTTCTCTTTTGCTTTCTCATATCTTTCTTCAGCTGCTTTTAAAGCCTCGAACGAATTTTTTTGCGCCGTTTCTCTTAACTTCGTTATTTCATCGAGGGAAAGTTGGTGCTCTTTGTTTCGATCACTACCATTCTCCTCTTGTTTGCCTTCGGTTTCTTTTCCACCCCCTTCCACTTTAGATTTTCCAGCAGAATAACCCTCTCTTGCTTTCCTTTCTTGTTCTTGTTCTTCTTCTCTTCTTTCCCTTTCTTTGTCACCAGAAACATCCACCCTAGCTCCTCTCATTTTGTCAGCAAGAGACTCAAAGTACTGGGCTCCCGTTTCATTGCCACCTTCACCGATGTTTTCTTTGACAACTGATTCTTTTGGTTTCTCTATCAAAGACTCAAAATGGCTAGCCATTTTTGGGACTCTTTCTCTCACCACATAATTCTCTCTCTCACTTGTAGCGTTCTCTCTCCTGGATTGCTCAGATGCCATTGCTGCTAATGTTTCAAGAAGGTAACAAAGTCAACTAGATCTCCTTGAGTTTTCTTTCTTTTCTTTGTGGGTAATGTATGAGAACTGTATGTATGACTATTTGATTTGGTGTTGGGATAGGAATGGAGAGGAGAGGAGAAGATTGGCGTTAAAAAGGGAGAGGCAATGGCCGCTGGCGGCTTGAAGAAATGGAGGTGGGGTGTGCATGGAGTTGACATGTGTTGGTGCATGGAGCAACGTGTTGGTGCTGTACAAAGAAGAAGGTGACTCAGCTATACAAAAGATGGATGGCACATGTAAGAGGATACGGCTTAGGTTAGCCATTTGAGGAGATGACACATGGATGCATATCTCTTTGCCACGTGTGTGAGCAGAGACTATCATGACCCACTTCGGTTTTACGAGCTTTAGATCAGCTCCCCTCCTATCGCATATTGGGTTTAAGTTTTGTTTTTCTAATTTTTAAGTTATTTATTAGGTGGTTGAGTAAATTTAATTTCACCTTAAAACAATATCATCTTTTTTTAATAATAAAAACTAAAAGAATAAATTAACATGATGAAATTTTAAAAGAAATCGTTCATAGCTACCATAAGTTTTGATCCACCAAAGGTTTATAGGTCATGGCTATTACTGTTTTCATTCAAGTTACTAAACACTTTTGAAAGATCATCTCCAATCTCCATAACAGGCCTTTTGATTTGGAGCGTATTTCTTTCATTTCATGGCAATCTCATTGCCAGCACAATAATCTAAATTTACAATTGAAGAATCACAACTCTCATTATTGCCAACAGGCACTAGCTCTGAGAACAAGAATAAACTCCTGTACGTACCATCATCGAAACAATGATCGATCATCTAAAAAAATGACTAGATTACACCATGTATAATGAATGCCATTTAAGCACAATCAACCGAAGAGGGCTGCATATAGAAGTTGGTTCCAAGTATCAGGCAATCCAGGTAGACACCAGTGGCTACAATCTGTGCCACCATTGTCGCCGCCGTAACGCGAAGGATGTGCATCTTTTCGGTACTGAGAAAGTGTGGTCACGTCTAATAAGTAGACTGGTTTCTGAATCCTGCTCAAAACCTTGTTAACTACAGCCCAAGCTAACGGTGTTCCTGCTGGGTACCTTGTTCCAAAGAACGGTTGTGTCTCAGCAGCACATGACTTTGATGGCTCATTCCAATCCCCGCCCCTATTTTAGCAACAACAATAAAGTAAGATTATTTGCCGAGGTACTAAAATGCTATAATATTGATGAAAGACACGCTAAAAGGCTCGCGTCAATGAATCTATTAACATGAACATTATCACATCAACATGGTTTCGAGCCTCGCGCATGGTAGTGGTGCTCGCTATACGTCGCGCCCTCGAGCCATGCCAAGGATTAGTCTCCTGACCCGGAAGGGGCCGGAGGAAACCTTGTTCATCAGAAAAAAAAAAACATAGTTTCTTCCTGATGACGCACAGGAACCATCCATTCACCGCCATGACAACTAAGAACTAGGAAGGCAGAGGGGAGAAAGGCTTACACATAATGCGTAGGAGAAACGTCCTGGAAGAAGACTTTGGTTTTAGAAGGATCAACATTTCGGTTGACCCATCTAGCCCAGGTGGTTAGTCCCTTGTAAAATGCAATTAGCCGGTTCATATCTTTGTACAATTTACCCCCTTCTTGGATATAATCCCATCTGTAAAACATAGAAACGCATTAGCCATGTAGATCAAAATGAAAATATCACAAGCCAGGTTGACCTACGGCTGAGATCTTCCAGTATGGGTCCACCAATGCCAAGTGTTGAAGATCAACATGTCCATGCCTAGCCATGCGTTGCCATTGTTTATCGAATCAAGCTTCAATACTCGTCCTGCCTTATCATTGACAAGATCCACCAGGTATGTCGTTCGATATAGCAGTATCTTGACTCCGTAGTCCTGCCCAAAAATCCATGGGATCATGATGTTTTTATCATATGCCTATAACATGTTTTTATCAATTTTGTAAACAGTGATTTGCAATAATAGAGAAGGGGGTCCAGTACCTGTCATATTGCAGAATTATAACTTGTAAGAAAAGCCACATAAGAAGAGAACTATGTAGAGATGCTTGATTAATACCTCAAGTGGTCCTTAAATTGAAAGTGCCAACTTGTAGCTAACACGGATCAAAGTGTACTATACTAACCCTTCTAATTCAGGCCACCATTTAGATTTTAAAAGAAAGAAGGTCCACATTAATTAGTATGAACTCCAAAAGATTTTTCCAGAAGAAAATAACAAGTTAAGACAGACGCCCATGCTAGAGATTATGACCGTAATTGTCGCTAATTGAAACATGTTTAGAGTAGATTCGTTGGAGTAATAATTGATTAGTGAGCTTTACTCAACTCAAAAGACATAATTGTTATGAGTTAGCGGATATTTAGCATGTTTTTTGTTTTTATTTTTAAAAAAATATTTTTTACTTGAAGAAGTATTAAATTCATATTTTTTTTATGATTTTGACATTTTAATATAAAAAACAAAAAGAATTCAAACAAAAATATTTAAATTTATTTTCAAACAAAATATTATTTAAAAAAATACTCATATCGTAATCACAAACAATCCTTGTCTCGTATGTAACTATATTTCTCTCTACCTTTAGCAAAAACTCTAGGAAAGGTTTAAGGGCATTTCTATGTGGAGTAGGAAACAACATTTGATTCCAAAAGGCAAAATAAGACAATGATTCATTGGTAAATCAAGGAATTAAAGGTTACCACAAACGAATTAGAGAAGTTAAAACTCAAGGAGTTTTGTCTCTGTACTTAAATATATTATGCAATAGTATTGGCTGGAACATAATTAAAAAATAAATTACAAAGAAATCTACCAATTATGTTCACCAAAACTTTCCCTCTTTTGATTTTCAGAAAATAAAAAAATAAAAATTCTTTTAATTGGTTTTTGTTACCATATATACAACTATTACTGTAACAAGAATCGTTCTAATGCTCAAAACTCCACACACTAACAGCCCAGAACACAAGAGAAAGACAAGAAGAGAGGGAGACCAGAGCTTAGCATCTAGCACGACAACTTTACCTTCAAACAAGGTATAGAGAAAAGGACAGGACTTGCATGCAGTGGTTAAATGTAATGATTGTTGAGAAATATTTAAAGTAACCAGCAACTGGAATTCAAATTCTTACCTCAAATGTAAGAGAAGATAGCACATCTGTCCTAAACACTGTATACTTTGAATTTGGTACCCAGGCATGAATCAAACACGTTAAAGATATCCACTGGTTCAAACTCAACGAGTCACCTACAAACATAATCTTCTTCCCTCTCCATTTCTCCAAGAAATATAGCCCATTAAACCTGGAAAATGTTAACATGAAATTTTTTTTATATATACCAAGAAAAGACAAATACACTTTTTCCTGAACATGAGGGCAAAAAACAAGGGTACCTTGGCAAGTCACATGCAAAAGGTTGCCACCGATACTTGAGATAATAGCTATCAGGTCTGCCATACTTTTGACAATTGAACTGTGGATCTATGAAGGGACAATTTGAGTCATAGAGAGGATACTTAGGATCAAAAACCCATTTCCCTCTGAACCAGTTGCACTTGCCGGCAAGTTCTCTAGCATTACTGGTACCATTGCTGAAGGTACTGTTGAAGTTGAGGCTCTGGGCGACTTTTGAAGCTTCTGTTGCTGTATGGTAAGAAGATATCAACAAAAACAGCGAGAGAAACAATTCGGGCTTGAACAAGATAGCCATCCTGGGTTTTCTTCTGTGATATTTAGGAATTTGTCTGGAGAAATAGACGAGGAGTGAAGAAAAAGTTGTCCTGGACAAGTTTTTTTATAATGTATGAGAAGGCCAGAGAGAGGGGGGAGTGGGGTTTCGCATGGAACGTCTCACAGTGTACTATAAACTTTTAATTTATTTAGCTTCTGACAAGAAAAATAGGAAATCTTGGATTGATTCTTTTTCACCGTGGCATGTGGGGATGATTACAACCCCCTTAGCTTTGAAAAATAGGAATCATCATGAGTTTGATTCTGAAATAATGGCAACATTTTATGATAAAAGAGCACGTTTGCTTTTGCGGGTGAATTTCAAAAAATTTAATTTTGTTTTAAATTAAACAATTACTGCAACATCAAACACTACTAAGAAAAATAATTATAATAAGTAATTGAAGTTTGTTTTCTTGGAGGTGACTCAAATGAACTTTTTCATTGTCTCCTCCTTTATTGTATGCATTTTGAGAGCTGAAGATAGGCATATAATATTTGTATATGTCACATTTCATGGAGGCTGGCCTTGCAGGGATTATAAAGTTGTTCTTTAAATTATAATGTCAGATCTGTCGAGCTTTTGTCCTAATTAAGACATCATTGATGATCTCAAGGTATCCAATACTACTTGATAGCCAAACGATTTTGTAACTTCTACTGGATCTCGTAGTTCTATCATTCTCTGTTCCTCTTGGTAAAAACGAGGAAGTGACCAATTGAAATGACACGGCCTGGAAAAATGGGTTGACTTATGGAATGTTCGGTACTGTGATTTAGTTATATTTTTATTTTATTTTTTTAATTTTAAATTAATTTTTTTAATATTTTTTATTATTTTAATATACTAATATTAAAAAAAAATTATCCCTTAATAATTAGTATTCATAATCATCGTATCAACAGCATATACATTGTCCCTTGATAATTTAAATAACATTGTCCCTTTGTAATTTTCTGCAATAATATAAATCATGGGTAAGAATTGAATTACAAATTGTGCGAACTTCTTTAATCTTTTGGAGAAATTTTATAAAAATGTCAACAATTTCGTATAAACATTTCCTTTCCTATAGTAATCATGACAAGCAAATTTATTTTTTTCCTTTCAATTTCCCTCCATTAATTTTTTTTTTTTCACATTCACCCTGGTGCCATTAGAAAAAGGTACGTCTCCACCATAAAACTAAGCAAAATTATGATGGCGGTGCCTTGAAGATTGTATTTCATGGCTATGATCAAAGTCTGGTTTGCCAAAAGCGTAACAACTGAATTTAGGCCGAGTTTCAAATTTTTTATTATTTCTCTGAAAGTTTTTACTGTACATGATTTAGGGTTTCCAATTTTCCAAGTCAAGAAACCCCCACAAAAGCAAGTGACCTTATTATCAAGCTGTAAAGAATTGATTAGAAGAAAGCACGTTCTTGATTCAAATCTTACATTTTTATTTATATAAATCTGTGATCAGTAATGATTTTTATTTTTTATTAATATCAATATACAAGCCAGCTTATATATATTCCAACTAATCTTATGAATTTTTAAATTAATGAATACATAAGTCTTGAATTATTTCAAATTTAAATTTATAATTATTAACAAATAAATTTAAAGACAGAAAAGCTGTTAAATTACCCTCAAAATTGATCACTAAAGATTTTACATTGACAGGTTCGACCTCTAATTTTACTTTTAAAAGTTATCGTCCACATGTGGATAGCAAAGAACGGCAAAAAGCTTTTGGGCACTGTTCATTGTTGCCTTCGTCAATAGACCCTAACAAAGCAGGATAAGGATTGCTTTTCGCAGCTTTTGGAATCGTACTCGAGCTCTCAATAAGCTAGCACTGCCCACTCAAATTCGCCAATCAGTGCATATATCTATATAGCAAGTGGGCAGATGGAAAAGAGGAACCTTTTTTTAGAAACTAAATAGTAAAAATATTCTTCAAAAATATTGTTTTTTCATATTTGTATAGGAAGAGCTCATAATTGAGAGTGGAGGAAGGAATTTAAATAAAAGAACACGTACGTGTAAAACGAGGGAAGGGACCAAACAGCCTTTAATGGACTGGTGACCTGCTGCTCTTGTTTGATTGTTTTCTTTTATCCTACCAGTTCGTTTTGGACTCTTTATCCCCACGAGTTTTGAAAAATAGTTCTGTAGGGTCATTGAATGAGTTGTAAACCACGAGTTGCCTTCCTGTAATTTTCTTGAATTATTCCTTATTAAAGCAAGGGTATGCATGCTTTGATTATTAGTGATGCATGTATGGAGATTAAATCCCTCTCTGCTTGGATATTAGAAAAGGTTATTTGAATCCAAGTGTTAATTATAATAATTTTTCTAATTAACGTGAAAAATGCATCTATTATTACTAAGTTAATCCTCTGCCTTCTTCTTATATAAAGTTTTTTTTTTCCTTGGAACAAAGATTTGGATGAAATATATAGTTCCACGACTTCTGTCTACTAAGGTATGCATTCAAGTTTTCTAGGTCAAATCATATCAAACCCTCATATTTGAAGAAAAAATTACCACTACAATAAAGTAGATTTTTTGCCTAAACATATTCCATGGATTACTAGGAACAAATAAAGAGTTGTTTGGTGTCATTTTTTAAAAAAAAAACAAAAAACAATAGAAAAAGAAATCAACATATGAAAACTAATTTGTTTATTTTCATTTTTTAATAAAATAAAAACTAGCAACAAGTTTTCAATTAAAAAAATGTCTTATAAAGTTTCCGAAACTAGTTTTTATATTATGAGTTTATGATTTAGGAGTAATGTTTGGTTTGAGACTTGAACAAATGAGTATGTATCAAGTACACGTCAGACTCGAGCCCAAGAAACAGACCAGAACCAAGTCAAGTACACTCGGGATCAAGCCAAGATGTAGCTAGTCAGGGACATCCATGGATCAAGCTAGAATCTGGTTCAAGATGCTTGGGGTTAAGCCAGGTTAGGGTGCTTGAAGGACAAGCTAGAAACAAGTCTGAGACCATAAGGTGAAGTCGAGGTCGGGTCTAAGGTGTTTAGTGTTCGGTTGGGGCTCCACTTGTGGCATCTAGAGTTTGGACGAGATTCGAAGTGTTCAAATGTCAGGGCGGACCATGTCTGAAGCACTTGAGAATTGAGCAAGCACTTGGTCTGCAACATTCAACGGTCAAGTAGACTATGTTCAAGGCACTTAAGGCTCGAGCCAGACTAAGTTTGAAGCAGTCAAGAATCAGGTGGGGGATCCATTTTGATCTGCGTTTTACTAACTATGTAAAAGTGTAAATGTAATTATTTTTTAAAGTATTTTTTATTTAAAAATATATTAAAATAATATTTTTTTTATTTTTAAAAAATTATTTTTAATATCAGTGTAACAAAATAATTTAAAAATATTAAAAAATTAACTTAAAATAAAAAAAATAAAATATCTTAAAATATTTTTAAAATATAAAAATAAATAGACCTCACTAACAAAAACAGGATGACATCTTCAATGCACTTGAGGAGTGGGATGAGCCCTTATTTGATTAGATTTGAGGCTATATATGTTGTAATAGAATCAGATTTAAAGTACCAAAATTAACTAGGATACTTGTAATAATATTGATAGTTAAAATCTTCGTTAAAACACTATCTCAAACAAAAGTCTAGGATATTTAAGAGGAGTTTTTTTTTGCAATTTAATCTGTTTTTCTAAATATTTTTCACATGAAATAATATCAATATAATTTTTTAGGTGTTTTTCAATTATTTTAATGTATTAATATTAAAAATTAAAAAATTAAAAAAAAATCACTTTCATTTCCTTTCATCAAAAAATATTATCATAATAATATTTTTTATTATATTATCAAACTAGGTTTAAGGTATTTCGGTTGACATCAACGTGGTCGAAGATTAAGTAGTGGTCGGTCGAAGATTAAGTAGAGATTTGGATAAGGGATAGGAACATATTCCCCCAACATTGGAGCACGATCTCTTAATAATTCGAGTATTCTATTGAGTATTTTATAAGAAAAAAATAATGAAAGAAGATGTCCAATCAAACAGGTTTTTTATCGATAAAAAAATAAAGATGAACAAAATGAGAAAGCAGAAGAAGAAGAAGAAAGACACGAAAAACGAAGACGATAACAATTAACAAACTATTCTGACTAGCTGGTAATTTCTAATTCCAAATTGAACGTGTTTCAAGTACTTGTGGGAGTGTTTTTATTTTTGCTATTAAAATGTATTTTTGCAATTTTTTTATTTTTTAAAATTTTTAAATCATTTTAATATCAAAATATTAAAAATAAATTTAAAAAAATAAAAATAATCATTTTAATACATTTCAAAACGAGAAGCATTTTAAAAAACAATTATTACCACAATCTCAAATATTATCTATCATGTATGCTTTAATAATATCAAATAATTATCTCAACCTAAAAGTTTAAATTTTCAATTAAGATTTTAAGATATGATTTATATTATTTTTTAATACACTCCTTAAATAAAAGTCTTTTAGATTTAAAAATTGCACAAATACACGTTACATTATGCTTGATTTTTTTTGTTAAATAAATTGAGATGATGAAATTTAAAATCGTAATTATTTAATCATCAAGATTTTGATACCATATCAAATAATCATTTTAATTTAAAATTTTAAATTTTTAGATAAAATTTTAAAATATGATTAAATGAATTTAATATATGAACAAGTATAAGTTTCTTTTTTTAAAACAAGACAATAAATGATGATAGAGAACAAAGGGAGTAGCTCGCTAGCATGGTGTGGTGTCCATAGATTAAGTCCATTTTTAAGACATGGTTAGGTAATTAGGTTGTGTTTTTTATTAACAAAGTCATGATACCAACCATATTCTTTTCATCTGTTTTGGAGTTTAACGGCATGCTTATGCCTTAGAAAAAGATAGAGACGTACCGGAAAGGGAGAGGGAATTAAATGCAAAAGGCTAAAATATATCATGCATGGATCGATCGGGGACAAGGGACAACTCATGAGCCTTTGTGTTCAACAGCTTTCTTTATTTATAATTAATTAGCTGAATATTTATGTTTGAATACATTAGAAAAGGATCAGATAGTCCCACCATTTGATGCTCTTTTGTGGACTGCTCATTAATTTGGCTCGATGAGATTAGTTGGGATTCAATAAACTTCCGGATATTAAGATTTAGAAAGAAAAAAAACAAAAAATCCCACCATTTCATATAATAATTAAGATCAATCATGGAGATTTTTAACATTTTGCATGAAGACTTACCTTAACATTCAAGCTTTAATCGTTTTCTTGTGGGAGTTAATTAATTATGAATCATGGGTGTGCTAGCTCAAATAAAAATTTATTAATCAAGTATTAGTGTTGTAATTTTAAATCAGACATATATTTTTTATATAAGAATGTAAGACAACAGGATTTTACTCACTTATCTACACCTGTAAAGCATATTTTTTAAGAAATAGAGTTTCCTCGAATCCAAAAAAATAGTTTTAATTTCGTGCAATATATATATTTTTTTTAACTGTTAAAAATAATTTTGAGCTAATTTACCTATTGATTTATGTTAAAAATAACTTTGAGCTAATTTATCTATTGATTTAGATTATTTGTTTTCTAAAATTTTTTAAAAAATTTAATATACATTGTATATCATGTTGATGCATTAACAAAACAACTAAATAATATGAGTTGGTTTCATCATTCATATAAACAATAAATATATAAATCAGTTTATTTTATTTTATTTTTAATTTAACTTTTCTGTAACCTGAATAAATTAATGGAATTAGGTTCCAGATTATCACAAACATAAAAAATTAAAAAAAAAAGATAATTGAAAGGTAGATTATAAGAAAATTACATGCCTCATTCATGATAATTTTATTTTCAATCAAAATTTTATTTTATTTATTTTTCAATTCTTAACTGTCAGAGAAGAGATAAGGTCAACTGCAAGAGATGAGGGAAGAGAAATCATCAGTTGAACCACTTTTCAACAAAGAAACCTATCATTCTTGGTGTCCAAAAGTTTATTGAGGGGTCAAATTAGAAAACTTTTCTTATGAAGGCTAAAATTTAGAATAACTTATATTTTTCAAGATCTAAAACTATAAATTATCATTAGAGGGATGGAGAAAAGTATGTTGCAGGGTCGGGCCCTGTTTGTCCCCACCATGTAGACTAGGAGAATGTGCACTGCTGTGACCCTCTATCTCCTTGCAATTCACGTGGACATGGCCCCTAGTTAATTTGAAGTTTTTTTTTTTAATTCCAAAAACACTCTTATAATTTTTTTTTATAAAACAAATTTTATTATAGTTCCTACGGTTTTAATTGTGTGTACTGATTTCATTGTCAAATTTTAAAAATTATTAGATTTATTGCCTTATGTTTGTTGATATAAATATACTTATATTTTGTTAGATAGTAGTCCTTAACTTAGATTTAGTGCTTTCATGTTTCTAATTTCAGATTGTAAACTTTGTTAATATTATTTTTAATGCTTTGATGTTTGTTAATATGCTTAGATTAAATTTTTAGAAAATAAAATGTATAATTTGGATATATATAGAAGTTTAAGAGTGATACATAATGTTAAATATGCTTGAATAAGCCTATCTTAACCTTACGTGGTATTTATCAATATTAAAAACCGTGTAAGTTTACATGGTGGAAAATTAAAAATGATAAGGAATGTATGCTTTTAAAAAAGGTTGTGTTATTGGTTGGTATGTTATTTTTTTATTAGTTAATAAGTTGGTGCTTGAGAGTAAATTATTGGTGAAAAAAAGTGGTTAAGCTAGAAAAGTTAATGTAAAATCATGCTTCCAAAAAAAAATTGAGGGAAATGGTGGTTAGGGCAAGCCAGTTGGTGCAAAGTCAAGCTTAAGAACAACTATTAGTGGAAAGATTAGCCTTCATCAATTTATAAAAGGTTGTTTATTGGCCAGAAAAAGTGGTCTAGGTACTAGGTTCAATTGGGCTAAAATCTTCTCTCTTCTCTTATTTTTCTTACCTTTGATTGGGTTTAAGTTAAAGGTCAATCGGAATAAAACCACAAAGTGTTAAAAGAGAGAGATAGAGAGGAAAGAGAGGCCTAAAATAGTACAAAAAATCTAGTTTATGTAAATTCTTGTTACTAGTATGAAAATAATTTCTTAAAACTAGGTTGCAAGAACATTCACAAGGCACTTGTTTAAATTGAAATCATTATAGATTATATTTGTTAAACCCCACATGATATATTATATTTGTTAAACCCCACATGATATAGTGTGTTAACACGAAATTAGTTAACCTAGACTATGTTTTAAAAAAATTAATTTAGAATTGATTTGATTGACTTAATAGATAAATTTAAGATGCATTTAATTTAATTAAGATCTTATTTGATTTTAAAAAAAAATCTTTAAAATAACATCATTTTAATTAATTGGAACAAATGCAAGTTAGTTAATTGAACTTCTAACCCAAACCTCAGAGTTGTCTAACCCATACCTCATCAAATCTTATGACAATCCGGTTTAACAACTAGTTACGGATGATAGAGTATTTCAATAATTAAATCCATCACCATCAATTTAGTTTCAACTATTCCACGTATCATATATATGCACCAAATTATATGTTTTAGTCTCCTTGTAAAGTCTTGCTCACAAGGTGATAGCCACTAGTCACCGGTGCAACATGAACTCAACCAGCAATATGGATCGCACATGGTTTTTTTCTCTTAACTACAACTAATTTATATAAATTAATTATGATCAATTTATCCACTAGGTCAATAAAGCAGTTCCGGTTGCCATTAAGGAGGCTAAAGGCATATGGAAATTGTAAAGGGAGATCGAGTACTGCTTGATATTTGGTTGTAATAGGGAATAATTTAAATTATATTTTAGAATTTTATCTAAATTTTTAGGTTAAATTGATTTTTTAATATAATATTAAAATTTTAATAATTAAATAATCACAAGTTTAAATTTTATTATTTCTATTTATTTAATAAAAATTTAATGGTTATTGAATTAGACCTGGTTTATCCATGATAGATGAATCTAGTTTAATTTATTAAAGAAATTACTAAAAAAACAATCGTATGCTTAAATCATATATAAGAAACATAACTCATATAGAATAAATAAGTTTTTATTATTGAAAAAATATAATTCTTTTTTTTTTCTTTTTTGTATTAACTCTTTACATTAATTTGACAAAATTTACAAAGGAGTTCATACTATAAAATATCATTTAGGTTCAAGTAATTAAAATGATATTGAAATAATTGATTCATAAATAAAAAAATAAATTCTTAAATAAGTTTTTATTTTTTATCTATAAAATTAAATACAAGATAATATAAATTTATATAAATTTAAATTTAAAAAAATTTAACTTCAAAAAATATTTTAAAAAATAATATAAATTATATTTTAAATTTATAAGTAACTGTTTTTTTTAAATCACAGTAATATGTTGATGATGTTGCCAAATCAACAATCCCCATGTGCTCTCTATTTCACCACACTCACTCTTTCTTTTCTTTTATGTCTACTAGCTAGTACACATCAAACTCGAGGTTGACGTTCAGATCCAAGTCGGTCGGAAGTGGACAAGTTGTTGGAACGGAGAGTGACCTGACTTGTGATATTTAGATGTGATCATGTTCTAAAATCCTAAAGATAACTTGAAATATTAATAGGTACCTGGCATAGATTTGATGTTATTACACTCACAAGAGGTCACGGTCCGAATTTATTAAATACCTCATTAAAAAAAAGTTAGAGAAACTTTTTATTTTTGTAATAATTATTATTCAGTTAGTCTTTATCATAATAATAATAACAATAATAATAATAATACTCCTCCCGCTAACACCTAACAACTAATATCATTATGAAAGTAACTTGATGTTTTTTTCTTTTAATTATGTTTGTTTATTGAGACAAGTTTTATATCTTGAGGAGAGAAAATAGATTTTTATTTTTATTTTTAATTGATATATATGCCCTTTGGGTGATTTTTATAACGCTTCCAAATGAAGGTTAAATTAATATCAAGTGAGAATGAACAGAGGGTTAATTTATCCAAAGGGCGGACAGGTCAACAAACCTCCAGAGAGAGAATACAAATGCAGTGGCTATACACCAACCACAGACCTTGAAAACAATAATGTGATATATTTAAGAATTATGTCTTTTTTTGTTGGCTTGTGAAGAGTTGACACAGGACTTTAGGCCTCCTTATATTGAAAAAGAAAAAGAAAACCTACCAGCCAATTATTCTTATTACATTTATCATTCTATAATTTACATCTTTTTATATTCATGTTTTATATTTTAAAAAATTATAGTTTATATTTTATTAGAGAATAATATAAATCATATCCTGAAACTTTACCTAATAACTTAAATTTTTGGGCTGACATGATTCTTTAACATGGTATCAGAGTTTTGATAACTAAACAGTTACGAGTTCGAATTTCATTGTCCCTATTTATTTGATAAAAATTAATCATAAGGTAATATGAGTCTGTATAAGTTTCAAGTTTAAAAGGTTTTCACTTTAGAAAGTGTGTTAAAGAATAATATAAATCATACCGTAAAACTTCACCTAATAATTTAAATTTTTAAATGGAGATAATTCTTTGATATATTCTAAAATTTTTTTCACATGTAACATTTTATATTTTAAATCATGCTATAATTTAGTTTATTTTACTCTCATCAAGAATATAAACTGTAATTTTTAAAATATAGAGGTTAACATTTAAACAACCAAACTATAGGATAATTATATAATTTGTTCTATTGTAAAATAAAAAATATTGCTTTTTGTTATTAACTCCCTGTGGCATGGCAAGTTTCTAATCCCCTCTGCAAGCATTCATAGTTGTAAAAACTTTTTTTGATGTATTTCCTGAAAAGGAGCGAGGTTATCTGCCACTGGATCAATTAATTTCTTTATTTTTTTATTCAAACAAAATTTATTTATTTATTTATTTTAAAAAAAACTATTTAACGCTGTCCCGGCTGGATTTAGCTAGATTAACTGTGTGATAATTTTTTTAATTTAAAGTATAATCTAGCTAGAATTTCGATTTAGATTATAGGCTTTTTATATTAATTTTCGGGGGATCAAGGGGTTTAATGAGTACTATACACAGATGTTGGTGAGTTTGGATCCCCAATTCTATAGAGTTCTTTCTTTGTTGCCAGCAATCACAAAATGATCGTTCGCGTCAATTTGATAGCCACCATAGATCATTTGGATTTGTTTTAATTTTGTTAGGGTTATTTACAAAGTGAAAGGTTTGAAAAACATGACCTTGTTCTAAACGCATTATATATACACACACACATATATATATATATAGAGAGAGAGAGAGATGAAATGGAATGTTGCTGATTAAGAAACTTTGATAAAATGTGATTTAAAAAAAAATAACTGGGTTAATTTTAAAAAAATATATATCATATTTCTTAAAACATCTTCACGGTTAGTAGGCCCCAGATGTTAGGAAAAACTGTTTTTTTTTTTTTTTTTGTGTTTACAAGGTGTTTGGAAATGAGTTCTAATTATTTTTTTATTTTAAATTAATTTTTTAATTTTTTTATATCTTTTTAATGTATTGATGTAAAAAAAATAAAATAATTTTAAAAATATATCATTATGATTTATTTACAAATAAAAAACACTTTAAAAAGCAATATTTATCACTGTTTCATACATCTCTTTAAGCCTTGTTTATTTTTTTGCATTTAAAAAGTATTTTAAAAAAATTTAAATTTTTTTATTTGTTTTAGATTAATGTTTTTTAGAATTTTTAGATTATTTTGATATGTTGATATTAAAAATAAAAATTATTATTTTGATAACTTATTTGACAGTGTGGTTGCGGTTACTTTTCAAATAACTTTTTGTGATAAAATGCATAAAAATGATATTTTTTTATTTTAAAAAAATTATTTTTAACATCAGCATATCAAAATAATTTAAAAATACTAAAAATATATTAATTTGAAGTAAATAAAAAAATAAAAAAATTTAATTTTTTTCAAAAATACTTTTAAAATATTAAAAATACAGGAATGTCCACACCAAAAAGCAATTAATAATTGTTCTCAAAAACAAAAAGGAAAAGGAAAAGGAAAAAGGAAAAGAAAAGCAACTAGTAATTAGTAAAAGTTTTTGGCAAATCAAATATGTCATCATCTGCTTTATGTGGAGGCACCAAATAGCCCATTTGGCTGGCGTTGCTGATAAGAATGTGATGCATCCTCCTTGTATTTATAACTTGAGAAATTGCTGCGTAAGAGTGCTTACTAAGCTAAAGCTCGTTTGATAATAATGTGATTCAATTATTTTTAGATAAATTAATGTTTTTTATATATTTTTTATGGATTTTATATGATAATATTAAAAACACTCTTATAAAAACATACTAAAATACAATAAGCCTATAGATAAAATGGCTACCTCTTTTAGGAAGAATGTTCTTCTTTTTCCTCTTTTACAACTCCTTTGAAAATGTCAACCATTGATAATTAAAAAATAATAATATTAGTTAAGATACACGTAAATTAATTTATATATTTATATTAATTAAAAAATAATATTTTAAAGGTTAAATAAATAATTATATTTTAGCCTATATATAAAATGGATATCTCTTTTAGGAAGAATGTTCTTCTTTTTCCTCTTTTACAACTCCTCTGAAAATGTCAACCTTTGATAATTAAAAAATAATAATATTAGTTAAGATACACGTAAATTAATTTATATATTTATATTAATTAAAAAAATAATATTTTAAAGGTTAAATAAATAATTATATTTAAAAAAAATCTAGTGGTGAGCAAGGGCACACGTAGGAAAAACATGTAGGGAAGCTTCGATCGAGAGGCATCATCCCCCTTTCATATCGTGCTAGAGGTGGGTCATAAGCAGCAAAGGCAGGGCCACCTGGCAGAACTTGCTTATAAAATGAGTTTCCTTGTGTTTTTTATTTCCTTTATAAAGTATGATTTAACCATGAAACTTGTTCTATTGTGTTGTCCCCTTACTTAACTTAATTATAGCAGCAGCGCAAGTAGCCATTTGTTCTTGCTTCAAATATATTTCTTTAAATATTCAACGGTTTTGAGAGGCCATACCGACTCTTTATATGTTTTTTTCATTGTGATTAAACAGCATTTTTATTTTTATTTTTTCATTTTTAAATTATTTTTTTATTTTTAGATCATTTTAACGTGGTATATCAAAAATAAATTTTAAAAAATAAAAAATATTATTATTTTAATATATTTTAAAAAAATTTAAAATATATTTTACTTTTTGTTCTAGAAATCCTTTAATTATTGGGTTAGTTGGTATTGGTGGAGTACTTGGCTTATGATTGCTAAAAACGAAAGCAACAGCTTAAAGATAATTTACTTGCTTCATATAAAGAAATACCTGAATCTGGGGATTGTCTCTCATGCATCGCAGCAGAGGGTTCAAGCCGTGTGTTGTACTATTTAAAATACTTAGATGATAATACTAGCACTTATAGCATCTCTAATAAAAAAATACTATATTAAAAAGTTAAATAAAAAAAATAATTTTTTAAATAGTATAAATATAGTTTTTTAAATTATGTGCATTTCAATAGTAAAAAACTATTTAGAAATTTTTTAAACATGCATAATTTAGCTATTTAAATTATACTATTTAAAATACTATTACCTGATTTAGAGTGCATTGCAAGGAGATTATTAGTTATTATTGTGTTATAGTACAAAATAAAAGAGGTGGTGTTTTTAATGTGATACACCTAAAATATCATTCATTCTATTATTTTCTTTGGGTGTTTTTAATGTGATACACCTAAAATATTATTCATTCTATTTTTTTTCCTTTGTTTTTTTTAAATTATGTTTTTTTTAATTTTATGTTTTAATATTTAATTTATTATAAATTAAACTTTTTAATTATTATAGTTTGCTTTATACATGGTTAGCTCAGTTTAATAACCTGTGTCATGAGTTTAACGAGTTGACTTGAGATTTTTTTAATTTTATTATTCAATATTAAGTTAATGGAAAATTAAATTTCATGGTTTATTTTAGTTTTTTATCTATGATATTATCTTGGTCTTATAACTTGCGACAAGGGTTTTGTAGGTTAACCTAATTAACTTGAGTTTTTTTTAATTATATATTTTTTAATTTTATCCTTCAGTATTAAATTGATAATGAATGAAACTTTATAGTTTATTTTTTATGATGTTATCATAGTTTTATGGCTTAGATCACTTGTTTTACATGTTAACCCGAGTAGACTCGTGTTGTTTTATTATGTTTTATTTTTAGATTTTTTTTCAACCTTTAACAATATGTTTATTAAAAAATAGACTTCATAATTTATTTTAATTTGCTTTTTATAGGATTATCATAGTCATGACCTTGATCATGAGTTTGATAAATTAATCTGGGTTGATGCAGGTTATTTTTTTTTTTATGAAGTTATCCTGATCTTATGACCTAAATTACGAGTTTGGTAAGTTGATTTAGATCAATTATTTTATTATTTTTTTAATTTTATTATTTAATATTAGATTAATAGAGAATTGTATTTGATAATTTATTTTAATTTATTTTATATGAGATTATTATAGTCTCATAATTTAAGTCGTGAATTTAACTAGTTAACCATAATTAACATAAGTTGATAGGTTACCGTTTTAATATTATTATTATTTTAAAATATTATCTTAAATTTTTTTAAATTAAATAATATTTATATTAGTTTTCTTTAGACCTATCAAATTTATCATATTATATCAAATCAACCATTTAATTTTTTTATTTGAAAAATATTGACAATAGAAATTTCTTTTATATGTTAAAAAAAAAAAACTTGATCAACGATACAGTAAGAGCTCAATTCTTGTAGAATTTCTTTTTTTAAAAAACAATTGTTATGATTTCATATCGAACACACCATGACATCAATGGGCTTGAGGCCACCTTAAAATTAGAGGTCAGTTTTTATTTGGATCTTTGTGAAGGAATTTTAAGTTTCGACAACGAAATGATGGGGGCATGAAAGTCAACAGCTTTATGAGACAAAAAGACAGAGCCCAATGACTCGGCTGGGATGGAAAAGCAAGTCTGGGTCCAGAAGAAAGAAGATGAACGTGCCGTGAAATGTTACGAGACCTGAACCGGGTCTACGCCCGGGTCATTGATAGGGTGTTGTCTTTATTTATTTTGGTTAAAAAAAGATTGGGGTTTCGTACCACCAGATTGCAGCTAGAGTTCGGATCAATAAGTCATTGACCGATTCAAATAAAAAGCACCGTCGCCGGAGCGTGAGCACACGCGCTTCTTCTGGGTTCATTTGAATTAGTGGGCTTGCTTGACCCATTCGCCTTCCAACGGAGAGCGCATAATCATGTTCGGCTGAAGCTCTTTTTATAAGCCCTAAGCTCATGTAGTGGGCTGACATGAATTGCACAGAGTCCATCTTTGCTTTGTAAGGTAACATGGGGAATGGTGCAGTTTACGCTAGTCTTTCTTTCTGCCTATGCGAGCCACTCTCAAGACTTTTTTTTTAATATATATATTTTTTTATAACTATTGAAGGGATTTTAATTATTTTGATTCTAGAATTAAAATGTATCTCTGAATTCAAAATTATTCTTCTTAATTATGCATTTTTTTATTTAACAAAGACATGGTTTTTTTTCTTCAACATTTGTTTTAGAAAAATTAAAGATTAAAATAAAAATTCATAAGAATTTCAATGATTTAAATGCATGAAAAAAATTGTTTTTTAATCCAAATTTCTATTTTATTTAATCATTTATTTATTCATGCCAACAAAAAAATTTAATAACTGGAATACATCTTACGTATAAGATCATAACCCTAGATACTAAAAAAAAAAAATTGAATTTGTTTTGAAAGTCAATTAAAGATTAAAATAAAAATTCATAAGAATTTCAATGATTTAAATGCATGAAAAAAATTGTTTTTTAATCCAAATTTCTATTTTATTTAATTATTTATTTATTTATATTAACAAAAAAATTTAATATTTAGAATATATTCTACGTATAAGATCATAATCCTAGATACTAAAAAAAATTGAATTTGTTTTGAAAGTCAGAGCCTCCACCATCAATGGAAACAGAAATTGGCTGGTTGAACCATTTAGGTGGTGGCCAAGTAGTAAGGATTTGGGATCAAGGGGTTTGCTTCCCCTGTGGTCTCAGGTTCGAGTCTTTAGTTACTCATGTGATGGCCACTAGAGGCTTATATGGTCATTAACTTCAGGGCCCGTGGAATTAGTCGTGATACGAGCAAGCTTACCTATAACCACATTAATCTAAAAAGAAATTGGCTGGTTGGCCACGACCTTTAATAATGTTGTCTCGCTGTTAGCAGGGACTTTCTCATAGCCAGTGATTTTGGCTATGTGGGATGCCTTCTTTTTTGAGTTGCAAGTTCCATCAGCTGTTTGGTAAGGGTAGTTAGCTTCAGTTGTGATGCCATGGCTCTTGATTATGAATTCAAATCCATCTTCCATGAGACCACCCTCACAGTCTTGATCCTCCCCTTTAGTGTCACACTCTATAAGCTCTTGCTCCGATAAGGAAATCAATTTACCTCGGTAAAAAAGTCCCAGCAGCTGCCTGATTTTGTCACAAACCAAGCATAATGACATCAATACATACGCGTGTAAGAGATAGTCTGTAGCATAAAAGCAGTGGTAAGGGAGCATTGCTTGGTGCAATGGTAGAACTTACCACACTAGCCTTGATCCTTGATGGGAGTAACAACACCTTTCTTTTTCCAGTCCATGGTAGCAGGAACAGTAGCAACATTTTCATATTTTAAAGATGTTACTTTCGTTGGCTTGTATGAATTTTCCTTTTATAACCATTACGGGCAGCCTTGAACTCTTCATCGGTTAGGTCTGCATATTTATTAACTCCTAGCCTATATGGTTTGTTTCCGGCAGTATTGAATGAGTCCTATGTAATCAACATTGTCCTTGAATATTTGAACCTCCTTTCTTTCTCTGCAGCATGTGCATATACCTTTCCATATGTTGCCATCCATTGTTCGTGCCTGACAGCCATGGATGACCCGTGAAGCTTGCGAGT
>NW_011500102.1:292833-294486 GCF_000495115.2 Populus euphratica | reverse complement strand
CTTTCCTTTGCCATCATAGAAGACAAATATTGGCTTGCTGACACAGCCGAGCTAAGTAACAGGAAACAAGGTACAAGAAGGAAAGGAAGTTTCAGAAAAACAACAGCAAGCGAATTTTATTATTGAATAATTTCTTCATGATGTAGTTTGCCTCCTCAAGAGATAGGCTAATAGAAAAATCAAAGTTCTTAATCAAATAGAAAAAATAATATAAAATCCAAAATTAAATTTCAAATACGGAAAATAAAAGGAAAATAACAACTATATCAAACAGCATCTTCCGAGCTAAATTTGAAGGCCTTCTTAACCTTGGCTAGTTACAATGAGTCAATCTATTATAGAACTGGGTAAGTAGAATAATCAGATCAAAAGTTATGAGTTTCCGTGTCCAATTGATTATTTACCATGATCATGCCTCTTCTTTAGCTTAACTCTATCTGTAGTACATAAATGGATTTTTTATGATTGTCAGTGAACCAGAGCAGAATTAGTGGTCCGCAAGTCTTATAAACCACTTATTAGGGATCCTCCAGGGTGGATTTACTGATGTTCAATATCTGAAAACAATTTTGAAACATTATCAGTTAGGAAGGAAGGAAATGAATTATATTAAACATTATCAGTTTAATATAATTCATTGCAAGAAATAACAGTGTAATGATGTTGGTTTGCTGTCCCAGCAACCATGCAGGACGAAGTGGTAAGGCAGGAGTGGAAATACTAAAATCTTTCAAGTAGAGATTTACAGTAGCTAGTTCCCTTCACCACAGCTTGACCAATAGTTATTGAGTAACTGTGTAACAAAGGCAAAGAAATCTGATTGGGGAAGCTGGTGGGGTTTACTCCCGAGAAATTATTCAGTTTTTATGTGGAAACAACCTGTGCTCCCGTGATCCATTAATGAAGGTTTGAAAAAATCGACAGAAATGGAAGTCCAGTGTTGCAGGCGGTCAAGAAGCTCTTGCTTAATCAGAATCCTGTGTTCATCTGCTACACGTTAGATCCTTCTTTTGTATCATCACTTCCTGCTCAACGTTGATACATGCCATATATATATATTCCAGGAAAGAATCCAAAAATAATAGGAATGAGAAAAGCATCATGAAATCTATCATAAAAAAAAGTTAAAAATTAGTTGAGGAGATTTAAAAATATAAAAATTAAAATTTTTATAATATATTTTTTATTGATAAGAGTTATGTAGATAAGAAAATTTTAATTTAAAAAAAAAATTAAAATTAAATAGTTATGAACTCAATTAAATTTTATTAAGAATTTAATTAATTTTATAAAGGGTTTGATTGAAAAAAATTAATTTTTAAATCAATTTAGATTTTTATTAAAAATAAATTAAAATTTTAGAATTCAATTATAATTTTAAAAAGTGGAATTCATTAAATTAAAAATTTAATTATATAATTATTAAAATTTAATTATCAAATTAAAAATTTAATTAAAAAAATCCGAAACTAAACATCAATACAAAAAGGGCGCTAAATAAAGGAATCCAATTACAATTCATTGGGTTGCTTGATTACAAAATTGTCAAAAACAGGCAAGGATGGAATCGAAAATATCCATTTCAAACGGTGCCGTTTCCTTAATAGCACTATTCATTGCCTCCTCCAAAAAAAAAAAAATCGTTTTTAGCAT
>NW_011500102.1:254364-292734 GCF_000495115.2 Populus euphratica | reverse complement strand
GCTACAGAAAACAAAGAATGGACATTGCGAAGGTAATTTAATTACCTTCGCACTGTTCCATGCTTGGTTGGATCATTGAATTGGGCCCATAATTAGCCCAGCCACATAGGCCAAATTGAGCCCAGCCCAAAAAAATTTTAAAAAAATTATTTTCAAAAATTTGTGATTTTTTGCAAATATTTTATTTTATTTTAAAATATTGGTGATTGAATTTTTATTCTGTAAAGATACAAATCTAGTATTAAAATATCTAATTTTCATAAAAAAATAAAAAAATATATTTTGTTTTCATGCAGACAGTCAAGCCTCTCAAAAATAAAAATAAAAATCATATTGTATTTTCATACAACAAAAAAAATTTCAAAAAATATGTATTAGCATGCATTTTAGCTTTAATAACCAGTTTATCAAAATTACAAGAATTAGGCTAATATCTCAAAAAAAAAATTCAATTTTTTTTTGTAGTATCTGGAATTATGATCTTATATGTAGGATGTATCCAGATATTAAATTCTTTTGTTGGCATGAGAATGGTTAGGTTTTACCTGATAAGATAAGAATCACTTTACCAAAAAAGACTTTTCTTAAACTATAAATAGATCAACAACTAAAAAGCACAACAAGACCTTAGATTTACCAAAAAATAAAATAATGAAACTTACCTCAGGTATGATGTATTTGGAGTGTTAATACCTTCCATTTATACAACTAGTCCCTATACCTAATCTCTTAGAATAGTTAGAATACCTAATAACCAAAATATTATATGATGACTTTTATTTTATTTTTTCACTAATAAAAGAAAATAATTTTATATCTACTCACATTTGCCAGTTAAATAGATAAGATAAAATTTTGATGGTGGAATATTCACTACGACGCCGCACACATGCAACATTATTAATTAACAAAATTTAATTTTTGTATAAAAATATAATCAGTGTTTATTATTTAGTGTCATAAATTTAATTGTAATCTTGATATATTCCTTCTTTTTTATATGAAAAAAAAAATCTTATATGTTTTATGCTCTGTGATTGATTCCTCAAGATCAGTTTAATCACTAGAGGATGAACAACACATCCAAATGATGAACTCAGACACTAATTAATCTTTTTAATATGGTTTATCACACTGGACTTTAGCAACGAAAACTGATAGACTTTTCTGTATGGTATCTATGTAATGGTCCACTTCATATAATAATATATTTTTTTTAAAAGTAACTATTAATTCTTGTTACATCTACCCTCCACCCAATTTGGAAATTAAGAGAGTAAGCATACCTAAACCATTGTTTAGACCTGCTGCTGCTGCATTAATGACCAGTTACCATATCTACTCATGTGCGTGCATTGACAAGGATTCATTAAGCTTTGCACATTATAGAATCATAAACTTAGTTAAGTTGTGGTTGGCCGCCCTTGTGCACAAAACATGGACTTCTCTACAACCTTGAAGAAGCACAAACACACAGAAGGCATGGAAGCTGGTAGTTTCACCATTGGTAAAAATTGGAGGCTTTGCATACTTGCAAGCTTCATGAGTTTCATTGTACTGATGTTTTTTCTAAAACAATGTCAGAACAGCCCGAAACTTTCAACACTTCTAAATGCTGGTGTATCGGTGTCAATGTCCAGTCTAACGTCTAGTGAACTGTTGGAGTCCACAAACGTGGTCAAGAATGGGAGCATAAACTTGGTCGAGAATGACATGAACCCTATGAAAGAGGAGGAAGTGGAGTGCAACATGTTTGATGGGAAATGGGTTTATGAACCAGAGGGAGGCCCTCAACATACTGCAGCTGAATGTCCGTTTCTTAGTGAACAGGTAAGCTGCCAGAGGAATGGAAGGCCAGACTTTGAATATGAGAAATGGAGCTGGGAAGCCAAAAACTGTGATGTTCCAAGGTAAGATTTCTTACCATAAGTGCATTTTGTTTTGTTTATGCCCATGTTTTGTGGGGGTATTAGCCTATGTCCATGTTTTGTTTTGTGGGGGTATTAGCCTATGTCATGTTTTTTTAGCTTATTGCATTATAGGTCTTTTAAGCCAAGTTTTTAACTTATAAAAAGAAGAACAAAAAGGTGCATGTTTTGTGTTCTTCTTAACAAAGATTGTGTTCAAGGTTTAATGGCATAGACATGTTGGAGAGACTTAGAGGAAAGAGGATGATAATAGTTGGAGATTCCCTCAACAGAAACCAATGGGAATCTCTAGCTTGCCTTCTTTATTCAGCCATACCTTCTTCGCAAGCCCATGTTGATGCTCGTAATGGTGTCTATAAGGTCTTCAAAGCAAAGGTAAGATTATTCTTTGTTATGCTATTATCGTCCTCCAGTGATTCTTGGTAGTTCATTAGTTGAATTATAAACCTCTAGCAATTTAAAAAACCTTGTAACGTAGAGTTTATCCCTCCTACAGGACTATAATTGTTCTGTGGAGTTTTATTGGAGCCCTTTTTTGGTGCAACATAAGCAAGAAAATGGGAGCAGAATTCTCAGGCTTGACAAACTGTCACCCTTGGCCGAGACGTGGCGTGGAGCTGATGTCATGGTATTCAACACTGGCCATTGGTGGGTTCACAGTGGGAAAGTGAAGTCGTAAGTTTCCTGTTTTAATGGCAGGTAGTCAACTTGTGGAATTTGAACGAGAAATCATGTCAAAATGGGTGATGATTTTGCAGGTGGGATTTGTTTCAATACAAAGGAAAATTAGTTGAGATGGAGATCGATTCTGCATTAAGGAAAGGCATGAGGACCTGGGCTCGTTGGATCGATCACCATGTTGATGCAACCAAAACAACCGTCTTTTTCCGCAGCATATCGCCACAACACCAAGGGAAGCAATGGTGTTACAATATAACACAACCCAATATGGATGAATCGTATGTGTCTGCATTTCCTAAACCAATGAAAGAAATTATTGAGAAAACAATTCGAGGCATGATGCTACCAGTGAGATACCTGAACATTACAAAGCTATCCGAGTATAGAAGAGATGCACATCCAGCTTTGTATGCAAGAAAGCAGGAAAAGCTTTTGAAAACTGTGCAGCAACTGCAAGAAGAATCCCATCCTGATTGCAGCCATTGGTGTTTACCAGGGCTACCTGATACATGGAACAGGCTCTTGTATGCATCCTTGGTCGCGGACACTTCAAATTCCAAGCATTTGGTTGTTTGATCATCAGTAAGAGTTGTGCTGTCTTAGTTTAGAGTAATTTTACTAAACTCAAGTTGTAACCAAGAACAAAAACAACTAAAATTGAGTTTTTCTGTTTCTTGGTTTAGAATTATCAGATCATTTAACTTGTTATTTCATTTTGTACCAGCTTGATCATTTGCCAATCATCCAAGAATCCTTCACAGAGAGTTGTCATGTGCCTTGGTTTTAGTATTACCTAAGTTGCCGGTCATCAAGGTAGCAGCACCTTCTGCCTTCCTGTTTGTTTGAAAATATAATTGTAATTGCTTTTCAAAATGTTTTTTATTTGAAAATATATCAAAATAATATTTTTTTTATTTTTTAAAATTATTTTTAATATTAACATAAAATATCAAAATATCTGAAAATACTAAAAAAATATCAATTTAAAAAAAAAACAATTAAAGAATGCTTTTGAAATACAAAAACATGCAAGCCCATGTACATTGAAAATGTAAGAACAAATTAAAAGAAATCCAAATATAGCAACTCTTGCAGCTCTCGAGAGAATCCAAACTTCATGGATTTGCAACTGTGAGGAAGGAGGGAAACAATTCCTTCAAACATCTGAGGTTTAGTTTGGGACTCAAGGCACAAAGACCATGCATGTAAATAGAACTTGCGTCCCCATAATTTGAGGACAGCATAAAATAACTATAAATAAATTCACAACTTTCATAATTATTGGAGGCGATTTATCAGTATTTCTTCTCTGCCGTTTCCCAACTTCAACAGTCAACGAAAAGAGAACAAACAGAGAAAGGGAAAATGGTTTGGGAGAAACCCAGCTGCCATTATTAACATCTGGCACCTTTTAATCACCCCGTTCAGCAATTATATACATGTGTGATGATTTCAGAGTGTTTTTAAAAAATATTTTTTGCTTGAATATGTATCAAAATTATTTATTTATTTTTTAGATTTTTTATATCAGCATATCAAAACCAATAAAAAGCATTAAAAAAACATCATTTTAAAGTTTTTGTTTAAGAAAAAAAGCACTTTTGAAAAGCACCTAAATGCAAAAGCAACCTCATTTCCAAACACACTTACTGTGCTGTTATCTAGACAAGCTCCCACTCTGGTTCTGAAGGATCATGAGATAAGGATCTGTTTGCTTCCTTTATAGAAAGAGTTGGCATTGAACTTGTTATACTCTCTTCTTCTTTGGATTTTGAATCACTGCTGCATTGTACAGCAAGCTGCTCATATTCCTTCATCACTGACCTCTTTCTTGAACAAAAAACATCCCGAATCTTCTAAATAAGAATATTCAAAGAAAAAATTGATGAGAGAGAGGCACAAGAATTTGATGATGGATTAGGTAAACAGAGTCGGTGGGACAGATTACCTTGTAAGGTCTGTTTTTGCCTTCACGGGGAACATGATGGAATTCATCTACATTCACCAAAACACATGCTTCCTCAAGCCTAGCCTTGTCCACTCGAATGATTTCCATACCCTCGTCAATGATTGTACCATCTTTATCCGATTCTATTTTCCATTCATCTGAACATCCAGCAAAATTAGGCTAACATCAGTGGCTATAAAAAGAAATAACAAGAAAACAGAAAATATCAGCATATATAGATCATAAACACAGATTGAAAATTTGATGGAGAAAAATCGGCTTTGGAAGATATGGATGCCTAAACAGACTGAATTGAGAAGCTGTTGTTAGGCTAACTTTCCAATCCCAAGATGCATCTTCCATGCTTGTTTAGAATTTGAGCAAACTTGGTTGTCATAAATTTTGGATTTGCATGTTCATAACGAATTTGATACTTTCAATGAAGCATCAGCATTCACAGCAAATAGTGAGGATAACATGAACATTTTTCTTTCTTATCGTTCATGTTTCTTTGAAACGTCTGGAATTTAATTGCAAAGAGAGACAAAATAAAGACAGGAGCAAGCTACTTTTAAAGTTAATCATAAGCTGTAGTTTAGCAAGACATTCAACTCATGCCATTGTGCTTGCAAGCCCGGGACACTACTCTTGAACTAAAGCAATGTAGCTTAACCTATGGAATTAATTTCTCTTAAAACTCACTGCTGTCGGACATGAAAGGTTAATAAAAATCAATGGTTTAGCAAAGAAAACAAAAGCTTTATGCAGTCTGGGTGGTAAGGAAAAAAGTTTGTATATTTTCAGATGTAAGATCATAAAGTTAAAAAACCTTGGACATGATTGGCCAAAGAGCAAGAGAGTTAGAAACAAGCTATATCAACAATTAAGCTTTGTCAGACAGATATACAATCCATGGAATAACACTCAACCATCCAACACGTGCACACTAATTGCAAGACTAAATTAATCAAAATACAGTTTATATCAATTAATCCATGGAGTTTGAAAATACAAATGATATGATGTGAAGAAACTTTATGCTATGATTGCCATTAAATAATAACTGATGTCCTGTTTAGGGTTATAGACAACTTATTCAATGTTAAAAACTAGGTATAGTGATCTGTATGTCTAATCCAAAACTTCAGGAAACATAGAACATGATCAACTACGGATACCAGAAGATTTATGTACCCTTGCCACAGCTTTCTGTTTATACAGCTCTACTGTAGTAATCAAGTTACAAATTGAAACAAGTTTAAATAGTTCTAACAGCTAAGCTGACCAATCCTTCCATGAAAATACAACGGCCATGACTCAAAACCAGTAGAGTGGCTTTGGTGCTACAGAAACAAGATACCAGAAAGAAAGTTGAAGAATATACACTATTTATTTAGCAGTCTAGACAGTGCACATATTGATAAGTTGATGAAATAAAATTCCAAATTGAACAACATTTTCCCAGACGCCATTTTCTGATATAATGAAATCTTCTCTCTCTCTTTTCTCATCAAGTCAGTTCCTCATTTGACTTTTTTAGCAGTGAATTATATTGCAAAACCAAATGACCACAAATACAAGTATTTTTTTTTTCCTGATTTCAATATCAAGATAATTTTTAAGTGCATAAATGCAACATATGGATACCTGAATAAGACACAAAATCCTCCTCATAAGCAAATTTGTTAGTCTGCATATTCCCAGTTGCAGCAGATTCTATCATAGAAACAAACTCATTGCTTAGGCAAACACCTGAAGAAATAGCAGTCAAAACAGAACACTCTACAAGTACAAAAAAGGAAAAAAAAAATCAGAAATAGCTGTGCAAAAAATTCACCATTTGATTCTTCTAATAGGTTTCTGCTGGAAGGTCTACTGTCTGTTCCTTCATGCCTGCCAGTTTCAGTGATATTAACCATATCCAATGATGGTTTATTGAATGAGATCTCTGGCACGTGTTTGCTTGCATTTTTACTTTCTTCCATGGAGAAATGATCTGTAACTTCAACACACCCTGGAGTTGCAAGTCTTGCTGTCTGATCACAAGATGCTTCCAGATTTTGATCAGAAAGTTCAACAGTTGATGAAAATTTACTCGAAAGAGTGGTAGTTCCTGATATCTCATTTGGAGACACATTATTGCAGTTAGAGTTTTTATCAGTATCCAGGTTTGATTTATTGGACAGACTTCCTTTACTATGCTGCCTTGAAATTCTTCTCACAGTAATCCTTCTACGCAGTGGGAGACAATCAGCACCAGATTCAGCAGTCATCTTCAGATCCTCAGCCAATTGCTCAGGATCATCAGCCTTTCCACATTTTTCTTCCATACCATCTTCTGGCTTCATATAGATCCCAACATCAGCTGCCGAATCCACAGGAAATTTGGAGACTGCCCCATTTGCAGGATCCTCTGAATCTGGAGAGCACAAATCTTGCATGACATCCGAGTAGAATTTCCTCACATTATTACTAACAGTCTGCATCTGGTTTTCAACATATTTTACTGCTTCCTGTCCAAAACAACAACCACAACAATCAAGCCTAAATCCAAAATCAGAAAAGTAGCCAGGGGCAATTAGCTTTAGACAGTCAATTACTCAATTCCCAATAAAATATCAATCAAGCCATCAATAATTGGATGGGGACCATAAATAGGAAATGCACAGAGTGGAATGCACACTGGACAAGAGCTCAAAGGAGATCATCATGAATCTCTTTCCATGGAAATAATTGAAACAGAAAAATGATAAAGGCCAATCTCATAAAAAAGCCACAGCAGTACATTTGCAAGTTGGGAGGAAACTGCACTGCTCTTGCAGGCCATTCAAATTCAGCTGCCTACAAATCTGGGCAGCAGAGATACAGCCCTTAGACTGGCCTTTTGAGATATATAGGTATTAGTTTCAGGTGACATTACAAAAAAGGACGTACCACGCGCATAATTTCTTCCACTTCCAGCAACCTAGCTTCAAATTTCAGATAACTGTCACCAACCCATGTTATACCTTTCAGGTCCATAATAGTCATAAATTAGCCTCACAGCAACAGGTGATAAACTTCTTCCACTTTGTAATTTAATAGTTAGTGTGACAGCAATCCTCCCTGCTTCAATTCTCTACAGGAATTTAAACCAACATTCAGTAAATGAAAAATAATTAAAATTTCTCCATGCTCTTTTACTGGACTATATCCTTCAGATAACCTTAATTTTCATGTATAAAGGAAACACAAACATAAAAAGAAACCACAGAAACAAATATCACCAGTAAATATAAAACTGTAGGAGCAACTTCACATCAATAATTTAAGATTCTTTTTTTATTAATTTAAGCTCAAAATCAAAACTTTACATCAATAATTCATTGGACCAACATAAAAATTATATTAAATTATTGCACCTACTTGAATAGACATTATACATTAACCACAACTAAAAGTCTATAAATTTAAAATTCAGTAAAAAACTTTCAGGCAATTCATTGCTTAAGAAGACAACTCAAAACATGAAGTATCCATTTAAGACTTATCCTTAAGAGGTTCAAATTTTCCTAAGAAGAAAGGAAGTAAATTTAGAAAAAGAACCACCAAAATCCTGTCAATTCTAATTTTCTTTTAGCTATCTCTACGTATGGTAAATGGGTGATCGAAAAATAAAAATCACAGTGCAAAATACATACCTAAAAAACCAGGCTTAAAAATCATGCAAAAGAGAGAAAGAACTAAACTTTACAGAGAATACCGAGATTGATAAAAGTTGATGATCAAAGAAAAAGAAAACCCTTCCGAAGAATAGATTTTTTTGAGCAACCCTTGTGACAAACGGCAAGGAGAAGCAGATAAAGACTGGAAATTCTGGAAATTAAAACTATAGAGAGAACTTACGTGGTGTAAAAGGGCAAGTTAGTGATGCCCAAAAGCTCTATCATCCAAAGAAATACTTGAATAAATAAAACTCCATATCGACAGAGACATTAGAGTTCAGACTTCAACAGAGTTTCATGTAGACCCAAATAAAATTCTTTTTTCTTTCTTTTTATCTGCAAAAGATAAAGATTCAAAAAAAAAATATGATAATTCTTTATTTGTCTGCAAAAGATAAAGATTCAAAAAAAAAAATGATAATTCTTTACCATATTTATTTGTTAAAAAATAATTTATTTTAAAAAAATAAATTTTAAAAAATAAACTCTAAACAAGTAAAATAATAAATCCTATAAATTAAAAAGTTAAATAAAAATAAAATAAAAATATAAAATTTATAAATTATTTTAAATAAAATAAATAATAATTAAAATAATATAGATGCAATCTAAAAATAAAAAAATAAAAAATAATTAAAATAATATAAATCCAATCTAAAAATAAAAAAATTTAAAATTTAAAATAATAATAATTAATATTTTATAAATTATTTTAAATAAAATAAGTAACAATCAAATGAATAAATATCAAATTTAATAAATATAAAATTTTAATTATAAAATAATAAGAAAAAATAAATTAAAATTATAAAAATTAAAATTAAAATTAATATAAAAATTAAATTTTAAAGAATAAAATTAAAAAATAAATATTTAAAATTTAAAAGTTTAAAAACTAAATTTGATATAATTAATAAATAATATGATATTTTTAAATTTTTTATAACTTTGAAAAATATTTTTTTTTTAAAATAAAAAAATATTTTTCTGAAAACCAATCTAATTTTTTATTTAATCAAAAAGTATTTTTTGTAATTTTTTTAATAATAAATAAACATAAAAAAATTATTTTTTAAAAGATAATATAAGAAAAAAATACCGAAAAAAAAAAGAAAAGAAAATGAGTTTCACAGAAAAAAAGAGTTTCACAGTAACTTCTTGGTTTGGTGGGTCCCGTAATAATGCCAGCAACATGCAACTTTGTCCAACATGATAAAGAGGTGGTTGGTGCTTTGAATCCAGTTTAGGCGGGTAGAAAATCTTCTGTCAAGCCCACTTCAATATTAACAAACAATAACAATAAAAAATCAATTAAGTTGTTAATTTCATTGAGAAGTCATAAGATTTTTTTGTTGTTATTATTTTTTTATGTATGTGAAACAATCTATTATAACATTGCATTAATTTTATTAATGTATTTCAAAATTAAATTTATTATAATACTAATCTTGGTATTTGAATTAAAAAAAAAGAATAATTATAAAAAATCTCCTATATTTTGATTCTTTTTTCATTTTTCATTTAAAATTTGAGAAATTATGGTTTTTCTTTTCAGAAACAAATCAAATTAAACAAAAGATATTTATTTTGTATACAATAAATGTAAATTTGCACAATTTTTTCATAAACCTCATTTCTTTCTCTTAAATAAGATTTCTCTATTCAATCTCTTTCTTTATAATAACATAACATACTCATATAAAAACACTAATTTAATGTTTTTTCTATGCATATATAATTTTTTGAAAAACACCTAAAAACAAAAGGCTATCATACTCTTTGACAAGTTCTTAATCTCTTTGAACGATACTAGGTGGGTATGATATAAAAATAAATGGGTAAGGAAAGGGTAAAAAGACATGTTTGAAAATGAAGATGTTGATGCTAGGCTAGAGCATGAAGTATTATTTGATTGTGCAAGTAAATGCCTGGATTTGAGATATAGACGATATGTTAGTGGTGGATGCAAAGCATGGGTGAAAGGGACAACAATGGCGAGAAGAAAGGAATGGTTGGTTGAACATGTATACAAGGAGGTCTCTGAATGGAGCAGGATGGAGGTTTGTATGGTAGATGAGCTTGTAGACAAGGACATGAGCAGACAACATAAGGAGGTCTCTGAATGGAGCAGGATGGAGGTTTGTATGGTAGATGAGCTTGTAGACAAGGACATGAACAGACAACATGGAAGATGGTTGGACTTTGAAGTAGATGCATATGCACTTGGAGTATAGCTTGAAAGCCAAATATTTGATTCATTGGTTAAAGAAGTTGTCGCTGAAATCTTGTTATTTTAGGCTCCATTCGGGGGTTTTTTGGGTATTAAATGTTAGCACTTGTATAAAGTCAAGAGAAGAAATTATAATTTCTCAAACCTTAAAAAGAAATAAAAATGACAAGGTATTTTGCAATTATCCCATTAAGAAATATATTTTAAAGTTATTTATTTTCATAAAATTCAATTCAAAAAAAATAAAATGCATAATGGGCCAAATATATAAAAGTTTGTAAATCAGCAAGAACCACCTCATAAGACTAAGTACTTCTTAATGATCGATAATGAAATAGTTTCACAAGAAAAAGGTGAAAAGAACCCTCATCATGGAGTGAAATAGAACATCAAAGATAAACTCTCAAATAATAGGAGTCGTCCGGTGCTCTAACTGCGTGTCTCATGAAGAAACTACTTGCTTGAGGAAACTCACCAGAGCAGTAGCGAAAGCTTAAGAGAGAGAACCCACCTTCTTGACCATCAAATTAATCTCTTTACTGAAAGTTATGTAATTATTATATAAATATGAAGAATGGAGTTGTAAGGAATATGGAATATTAGAGCCTAAAATCTTAAAGAAGTCTTGTTAAATCTGGGTGGAATGAAATTCTTTTTGCGCTGGTAAGGAGCAACATGTTCGTTTTGAAAATGAATTGGAAGGTATTTGGGAATCTTGAACGAATAACAAAGCAGGCTTTAATAGTTCTGGGAATCTGAAAATGAAATTTCTAGGATTGTTTCTTGTCAAGAACGTCTGTGCTGTAGGTTTGTGTTACAGATTATTTTAGTTATGATTTTTAAATGATGGCTCTGAGTAATTGGTTTAACAGATTTGAACGTCAGCTTAGATAATATTTGATATGTTCCTCTTGTATTTTGTTTTAATTATAAATTTAAAAGTAATGTTGTGTAAATTCTATTAAAAACTATTTGTTGAAATATTGGTTAAGAAAAAACTATAATTTATAGTTTTTTTTTAAATTTATTTTCTTCAAATTGTAACTGCAAAAACTATTATAATATCATTATATATTCAGTATTGTGGTGTGGAAGATGATTTTCAAAAATTAATTATTTTTATTAACATTATATTAAAATTATAATACAAAAATAAACACGAAATGCATATACAACAAAACCTTGGGATTACAACTTTGGTTTTTTCTTAGTTTTTTTTTATTTTAATCATATTGGTATTTTTAACTAATTTGTTTATAATTGAATTGAATATTTTTAATTAAATCTTAGACAAGTATCCACACCTTAACAAAAAGAATTCTTGAATTTAAACCTAAATCCCTATAGACACTACGGAGACATTAGTTAGAACAATTAAGGTGTTTTGTAATAACAATTATTTTTTAAAATATTTTTATTTGAAGATATATTAAAATAATATTTTTTTTAAAATATTTTTAATATTAAGACATTAAAACAACCTAAGAATATGAAAATTTTTAAAAAATCAAAATCTTTAAAAACATGATTTTGAAAGCGTTGAGAAATGAAGCCAATTGCAATTGGAGCAGTTGTTTGATTGCACATTAGCCTCTTGTAATTAGACATCTGCTGGCGAAAAAGGTAAATCAATCTCAGCAGCGTTATGCGGTCGGAAGGGTAAATCCACTTTTCGTAATATTTACTGGATATTTCACAGAACATGGTAATCAAAATCTCATAGTTGGATCTCTATCTAAGCCCTTGAGAACTCCAATCCCACAAAAGCAAGAAAGGAGGTTGAGGGATTTGATTATAAATGTCAATTTCTAGTCCTCATCACCCAGCTGCTTGAAAATCTCCGAAATCATCATCTTGTATATCTTGTGAGCTTTCATTGTCAGGAAAATGCTGGTGTTCTGCTTCATCCTTTGCCAAGTTGGGGGATTTTTCAGTAGAATTTCCATCAAGAGTAATTTTTTGTGGCAAGTTTGATGGAGAATTCTGTACACTTGTAGCGGGTGAAAGTGGTGCTGGGGGAGGCGGAGGCGGTCTGATGCTAAGCAAGGGTTCTTTTCCATCGCTCTTCCCCTCCAATGACAGATTGTTCAGACCCTGCTCGAAAAACTTGGACCTCACACTACCTCTAGGTTTCTGTCATACAAGAATAATAAATTTCAATAGATATTAGGATGCTTAACGTATCCATACATACATAGTTGGGAAATGTAGATGCACATGAGCTTACGTTTTTCATTTGGAGTACAAGAGTTTCCCCTTCTTTTAAACTGTAATCAACCGAGGAAGTTTCCTGAAAATGCTGTTCCATCTCTTCCGCAGTTTTCTTCTTGTCCAGATATCTTAAATAAACAAAATGAGAGAATGCCTATATTAATCAACTTTTTGCTGGTGGGAATTTTATCTCTATATGAGAATCCATATAAAATATCAACTACACAATACAAAGGATACGTGGAGTATGAACTATGTAAAGAAAAGGTAAATGATACATTTATGGGTTTGAACATACTTCATGTGATCATGCAGCGCCGCCTGGAAATCATAAGCTTCTGTTCTTTCTCTAAATCCTATGCCAATAAATGCATGCCTAAGGCGACCACCTGCATAATTCCAGACAGCTGATTTAGTAACGAAATTGAAAATAAATCTAAGGTAAAGGGGATAAAAAATGCGAGCAGATCATTCAAAGGGGTTTAATAGTTTTCATAGAGGCAGTCACATTCGGAAAAAAAAAAAAAAAAACTGGAATGATATCCAAGCATTATGAAACTGCATCAGCAGGATTAGAGATTGAAGATCAAAGGGATTGTGCATCATTAACAAATTCTAAATAAGTTATAATCTGAAAAATTAACTGCAATAATATAGGACGGAAGTTGGCAATCCATTCCGATAAAGCTAAGAGTAATTCAGCTGAATATAGAAGTAAAATCTTCTGTTGAATAATGAACTTGGAGGCAGGCATGGTAGCTCACCTATATTTTCCTCTATCCGCAGAACAAAATATCTGCAAAAGAAAAGATGTTTGTTTATATACCCTCAAGTCAAGACACTATTTTATGGGCATTCAGTTAGAACCAACCTCCAGTTAAGCTTAATGTATTAAATTTATGCCTATAGGGCATATATAATTACTCTTATCAATAAAACAAATGGTACAACAAAGATAAGCTTAAGATTCAGTGAGAAATAGGCTTAACCTGCTGCTATCAATTACAGGTTCCACTGGATGTAGCTCCCCCTTTCTCAAAAATGCCCGCGCATATAATTCACCTATACAAATTAAATCAAAGCATGCAAAGTCCATCAGCGAAACACACTATACCATTTTCTGCACCATAACAATCCAAAGATAATATAACCTGTGGTTTTATCTTCAAGTCTGATAATGCACTCTTCACCCTTGCTAATGACTTTCAAAGTCCCTTCCCAGGCCCATTTGTTGACATCCCATTCATCAGCCCTGAAATACCCTTCTAGAGATATAAATAACCATATCCAATAGGTGAAAACAAGTTTAAGCAGTAAATATAGTCCATAGATTCAAATATTCAATGGCATTATATGCCTGGCTGCATTTGATTGCAGGAAAAAAAAAAAAAACAAAGAAAGGGTATGGAGAGACTGGATTTCATAACAGGTTGTATTTAACAAAGTAAATTTAGATTTTAAGTTTCTTTTAGAAATCAAACGGGTTTTTTGAATATAATTTTCCCAACCTATAATTCCCAAGCATATTGTAAAAAAAAAATACAAGATTACTTATAGTATTTTGAGATGCCTTGTTGTTCTTCTGTCTATCTCCTGATTCGCAAAAGAAGGAAAAAAACTTTTGTCAACAATTCCTATTAGAAAAGCTCTTTGTGCATCTACATCCTTATTAGGTCATGAGTGTCAATTAAAGCCCAACTCCTAAGTAGATCGATGAACCCTATTTCCATAATCAAGAGAATCTGAGCAACACTACAAATTGAATGAATCAACTTCTTCATATTTCAAAATAGCAATAATATTGTATGAAAGACATCATTTAGAAAATATGTCTCATCAATATCACTAATCAGGCATTAGATGACAAGTTGAGCAAGAACCTGTAAGAAGCAGCACTTTTCCTGGGTGGTATCTGCAGAAAGAATAAATGAATTAGCTTAGCAACTACTATCTTGTTTCAATTGTCTTAATCAGCAAAAAGCTACCTAGTGCATTTAGATAACAAAGAAAATAAGAGGAAAATTATGAGATGCAGCTGGTATGTAAGAAGAATGTAATCATTTTCCAAAATGGCATAAATCTGTACTCTGGGTGGTTTTTGATACAGCATAATTTGTTTTTTAAAAAATCAAATTTTGATGGATTTGCCGCTGACTAGCTATGAAAACAGGTGAGAGCAGAAAGTTAAGCATAGATGTTATCCTATAAGATATTCAAGTTTAATGAAAAGCCTAAAAGATATCAAACAGCTTAGACTTGCATAGACATATCTGAACATGTAAGCTTTCAAACATCTGCAACGGATACACAGACCATGAACAGATATGTAGAAGAGTTTAACGTCAAGGTAACAGTTTAAGATTTATATTAACGAGAAATTGGGAAAAAAAATATCAATAACATAAAGGCAAGCATGAAAAAATGAACTTTTTACTAGCAGAAAAAAGACTGAAGTCATACACCTGTGCTTTTAGAGGATATAATGATCGAAAACTTTCAGATTGAAACAAATTAAGGGAAAAAAAGTAATTACTGTCGGTTAGCATGGCTATATATGAACCTTAAGTGAACATAATTAATGCATGTCTATCAAAATTGCTTTTAGAGCATTGCCTTCCATTATTACAAAAATTAACAGGGAAAGGACGGCAGTCAATAACAAAGGCAGTACACTGGAAAAGGGAGAAAATAGCTCTTTCCTTGGCCCTTAATTTGACATAATCCACAAACTTATTATAAAACTAGAAATGTAAGTGTTTGAGGTGCCCACATAAAACTGAATTCTTTCCAAAAATTTAAAATTTCCTATGCCAAGATCTCTCGGAATCAGCCTTGTTTCTTTAAGTAGCAGCCAGTAATCACTTCTCGATGCAAGATCAGCAGTTTCTGACTTTTATATACCGCATCTTGTTTGACCGTGATGAGATCTCTCAAGGTAATATAACTACTTCTATTATATATTTTAATTTCAAACATCAATGTCAATTGTAAGTTGGTCCCTTCATCAATTTTACCCAATCAATGATTAACACCATCAGTACTCAGTCCACAAGTACCAAAAAATAAGAACCCTTAATCAATGATGTTTCTTTAAGAACAATAAAGCAACACCTAAAACCCACCTCGGAACTTCTAAAACACAATTCACATACATTTTTATTATATTTTCATTTCCTTAGAACTAATCAAAAGAAAAGGAGGGAACAGTGCTGATTGCCACTTTTTCTGATGTTCAGTTAACTACAACAATTCAAATCTAAGTTCTGTTCTCCAATCCATACAACTGAGAATCCAATTTTCTTTTAAGGACTTCGTTTTTTGGAAAAGGAACATATTTTCAAAGCTGGTTATATACAAAAAACTCAAAAGATCATTGATCACTACAAATCTCAAAAACCCAATTTCAAAATCACAAGAAACATCCACAAAACATAAATTTTAAGACAGTACAACACACAGATAAAGAAAGAGAAAGCTACCAGATATACATAGCATTCAGAGACTTGATAGAGGATAAGCTCAATGGCTTCAGTTTCTTCACTCTCTGGATCGTTTGGTGCCTTCTCTACTTTCTCCATGATCTCTAGAGAGAGAAAGATTAAATCTTGACACGGAAATTTGGATCAGAGAGCAATGGAAGTATGAATTCACAGAGAGAAAGTTTGGGACTTTATGGGAATTTAGGGGCAAAAAAACAAGTGGGTTTTTAAGAAACAGGGACATAGAGTTTGCAGAGGGAATTGTCTCTGTCTCGTTGTTTTCCTTTGCTTATACAAAGACGAAATACAACGAGTTAGATGGATTAACCTGAACTAACTAGTTCCTTCTAAACTTTTCACAAATTATTAAAGATTCGAACAATGATTTTTCTCTTTTTTTCTATTTTAATCCCCAAACTTATTGTCTTTGATTCTAAATTGTTAACAAAAGGCAAGATTAAAAGACAAATAATCAAAGCTAAAAGATGAGAAAATAAGTGATTGTTTCAAAATTAAACAAAAACACTCTTTGGTCCTCATACTTTATAAATAGTCACTTTTCGGTCCCCTTAGTTTTTTAAAATTTAATTTTGATTCAAAAATCCATTTCTTTTTTATTTTAGTCTCTGATTTAAGAAATAAAAGAAACAAATCATCAAAATATATGTTGGCACTGATTTTATCCAAAACAAAATTATTTTTCATGTCAATATATTACATTTGATAAAAAAAAAGTTTTATTAAAGTGTTATTTACAAAGTAGATCTTAGTTTGAGAAGTTTTTTGAATTAGAGCTGGTTTTGAGATTTTGGATAAGTTTTGGGGTAATTTGAGGATATAAATAAATTTATCAATATTTTTATAGTATTTTCTAGAATTTTTAGAGTTAAAAAAAAATAAAGCAAAAAATGCCCCTTATCCTGATTTTCTAGTGACTCTCTGGTAGTTGGACTATAAAGACACAAATAACACGTTGTCTGGTTCAAGTTTGCTATTTTTATTTTATTTTTTAAAGAATGAATGATATATTGTCTATCTTCTAGTATTGGAGAAAAAAGTACTGACACGTGCCAAGCCTTTTTTATGGTTTAGGCGCGTGGGAAGGTCATGGTATATGGCATGATGGTTACTTTTTTTTATTATTTAATGTATTTTTAATCCTTTAATTTGTTTTTTTTTAACGAATTTTTTGTTATTTGACGTTAAACAAACCTTCTTTTGCTATTAATTTTTTTATAAAAAAAAATATGTTTATTTTTCTACACGCTTATCTTCTTTTTTTTTAATTGATACAAAAGAAGTCCACACCTTTGGTTATTGAGTGTTTAAATGGAAAATAATTTAAGAGAGAAAAGTTATTAAATTTAGTAAAATATATGATATAGATTATGGGTTTAGTATGTTGATGTAAATTTTTTTTTTTTTTTTTAATTGAATGTTTTTGTTTTTGTTTTTATTTATGAACATCGAATTGATTAACAATTAAATATTTTTATTTTTTTATTGAGTTATTACAGTTTTATAATTCAAGTTACGAGTTTAATTACTTAACATAGGTTAATTTAAATTAATATAATATATATTTTTTTTAATTTTTTTTTTAAATCAATATATCATTCATGATTACTTTTTTGTTTTTTTAAGAAAACACAGTATTAATGTCTAAATATTTTTTCTATTAAAAAAAAAACCCACAATGCTAGTAATCTATTTACTTCGATGCATTGTTGTGTTCTCATGCAATGGGCACTTATTTTAATATTTTTTTTCTTTACAGTTTTGCTCAAACTCATAATTTGCCACTGGATAAGAAATTATAATATATTATAAATATCAAAACCACTGGATAAGAAATTATAGTATATTATAAATATTAATGATGATGGACATCCACAGATCATATGTATAGTATATTCACACCTTTACCTATATTCAAAAAATATATTTATTTTTTATTAATTATCTATTAAATAAAATATTTAAATATGTATACCCTATTTATTATATGTAATGTTAATATTAGTGTGAGCAGTATATATTAGATTTGTGGTTTGCGCTTCACTACATACCTAACAAAAAAGTTTTCAACATAAAAAAATATTAAGGAAAAAATTTAATCACTTGATAATTTAAATATTATGATTTAAAAAGCAAAAAATAAATAAATTGATAACAAAAAAAAAAGATAAAAAGAACCTTTTATAAGCTTACTAGGACTATGAAACAATTAAATGTTGAAGGGCAAAACAAAAAAAAACAAAAAAAAACCAGTTAAATCAAGTTAACTCACAAATATCACAATCATGGATATAAAATTAAGATAATTGACACGATTAAAGAGTTGATGTCTTATCCTAAGTGCAGAAGTGTCAAAATAATAAATAACCCGGTAAGACCGGAGTCGAACCACAGAGAAGTTAACTATATAAATTATAAATAATAATAATAAGAATAAGAATAAGAATAAGAATAACAACAATAATAATAACAACAATGATGATGGTGGTGAAGATGAGTTAAATAGGACTTTGAGATGTAAGATTAAAGTGAAGATTATACAATGATAAAAACAAATGTCAATGTTAGAGGATACGTTAATAGTATTAGAGATAAGTAAGGTATAAACTCTTTATTAATTATCAACATGATCATATTAATCATCTTATTTACATAACACCATACTGGTAATTGATAATTGATGTAGTGGCCAACTATTGATTAGTGGACTTGATGTACAGCATCACTCAAGCACTTTGGCTGTCTAAATTGACATTGATGCAATTCGAATTTGACAAAGTGTTATTTATGAAAGTTATTGGAAATTATCTTTTCCTTCCACCCACCAAATTTCAGATCATTTGAAGCATTACAACTTGAGATATGTCTAAAATACTGAGTAGTGCTGCTGGTGAATGTGGTGGATAGCCCTCATACTCTTGTCTGGATGAAATCTCATTTCTACCATCCAACTTTGAGCTGGTTCTATTCATGAAAGTTGTTGAAAATTGTCTTTTCTTCCACCCATCAAATTTTAGATCATTTGGACTTTTAGAACTTTAGTTATGGGTAAAACTTTGAGTAGTGTTTGGGTTGAATTGTAAGACAGATTCAGACTTCTCTTTTGTGGCCAAACTTTAAATTTAAAAATGGCAAATTTGGGTCTTTCCATACCCATGAAAGTTGTAGGCCTATTTCTTATCTTTCCAGCCATATAAATTAATATGAAATCCAAGATCTATAGCTCTAGATATGATCCGATGACTGAACAATGTTCGAATTTGAAGTGAATCGGCATTTCCTTAGTAAGTTTAGCCTTTTCTCTGTCCTTTTACTTCCAATAGTTAATCACAACAATCAATCCTTTGAATTATGAGAATACCTGCATTTAAAATAAGCATTTACCAAAAATTAAAGGTATATTATATTATCAGACTTGTTATTATAAAACATGCTCTAGTTAAGGAGTTATTGATACTTCAAGTGCAAAATGATGATATAAAATCTTGATAAAAATGCACTTTTAAGTACTAATCAATAATCTCATAAAAAATAATGCAGGAAAGAAAAAAAAATTCAAAGACCAATTCCTAATAAATCAAATGAGAATATGAGGATAACTCCATAAATAAATAAATAAAAGAATCCCAGTCTTTATCAAATAAAATGTTGAAAAAAAATTTAAAAATATATATAATTAAAAAAAAGGTAAAAAAAAACTTGTCCCTACCCATATCAATATGCAAATTTTTTGACATGTTTATAATATTAAAGGGACTACATTCAAAAGCAAATTGAATAAAATTATGAAGCTTAATCGTCGAAAAACTCAATGTTGAAAGATGAAAATAAAAAAAATTAAAATTTAAAAAATAAATAAAAATATAAGTCAACCCGAGTTAACCTGCAAATCTCGTGACCATGAGCACAAGATCATGATAATCCTGTATAAAAAAAAAATACAAAAACCACTTTTTAATGAATTAAATTTTGAAGATTGAAATTGAAATAAATCAATTTAAAAAGAACAAAAAAAAAATCAATCTGCATCAACCTTTGAAAGTAGTGAATCTAGTCATGAAGACGGACTAACTTTAAGCAACGAAAAAAAATATGAGTCCAATTTCAAATAACTTAGTAGAAAGAAAAGAACAAATAGATAGAAAAATTAATTTCAAATAAATTAAATGTTGAAGGAAGAAAGTGAAATAAATCAATATAAAAAAGGACAAGGATAAAAAACAACTCATGTCAAGTTTTGAAAATTAGTGACTCCAATTATGAACCCAAGACTAATCCTATAAAAGACAATATGTAAACAATAATAAAGCAAAACTCTTAAAAAGGGTAAAAAAAAAAACATTAGCTTTTTTTTAAAAAAAGAAAACAAGTCATCCCGAGCAAACATCGTAAACTTAGTCTAACCTCTAAAATTTGCAACTCATGAAATCCTTGATCGTAGTTCAATCAAAAAATTTAATTTCTAATCAATTTAATTTTGAAAGATGAAATTGTAAAAAATATCATTTTTAAAAACTTTCAAAAGAAGAAAAGATTAAAAAAAAATGAAGATCAGATTTGATAGAAAAAATAAACTCATGAATGATAAAATTGGAAAAAGAAAAAAAATATAAAAAATTGATTCCAAACAAAATAAATAGTAATAAAAATAATAGATACAAAATTTTGAAATAATAAAAAATGAAATGGGGACAAATTGAAAAAAAAATGGTAATTTTATAGTTCATTAAAAAAAATAGTAATAAAAATAATGAGGACTAGTTCTTAAAGATTAAAAAGTAAAAGAATGTAAAATTAAAAAACATTTATAATTTAATGACTTATCCAAAGTTAAAAAAATAGTAATAAAAAAAATAAATGTAAAGAAAATATAAATTGAAGGGTTGGTCTAAATTCTTGAGAAGGATAACATTGATTTCAAGGAGGAAAAAGATAAAAAAGGAGGCAGGGAGGGTGGAAAAACATTTATCGCTGGCACCAAACTAGAGATGTTTCTAGTCCACAGGCCTCCCTATTGTGAATGAAGCATCGGGGCCTTCTAAACACAGCCCTCAAAGATAGCATTTGGTAGTTGGACGGCCCTAAACACGCTGTCTAAACAATACGAGGGTTATTCATATGCAAACGCATGCTACGCATACCTTATTATTTTTTCAATAATATTTAATATATATCAAATATAATAATATTCTTAAATGACATTCAAATTTATAATAAAATCAATGTAAAATGATAAAAAAAAATTTATGAGAAAATTATATTGATTTTTTTCTTTAAGGACAAGAAAATAATTATAATATTTAGAAAAAAAATAAGAAGACCAAAACGCCTCAATAATATGCATTAAATTTTTTTATTCTATAATTAAATTAGTAATTTTATTGTATAATAAAAAATAAAATAACTAATCTAACTCTATATAATTTATAAAAAATAATTGTGTCATGATGAAAAAATCATTTTATCTACCATCTTAGTTCAAAAGTTTAATGACTTAAGAGCAATTTTATCGTTTTACTATTACAACAAATAATATTTTATCTCATGGTGCAATAATTTCAAATAATGTTTTGTGTCATGGGGTGAAATAATTTCTCTTTCCCCTTTAGTTTTTTCTTTTAATGTTATATTTAAAAACTATAAATATTTCACATAAATATGTATACAATATTAACGTATATGTTTTGAGTTTAAATTAAGTTTAATAATACTTATATTTTATCTATTATTTAGTGGACAAGAATTTTAGATATCCACTGGATAATTTCCATGCTAATGATGCAGTGAAAACAAGATTTTTAACATGCTAATAGTGTCATTAAACTCAACCCCACATGTAGAACTTAGAACATCTCAACTATATGTTTTATTTAACTTAAGTTTCAAATTAAACTATATAAAAATAACCCTAATATAATTCCATTGACTTGATAAATTAGAGAAAACTCAGACGACTAATAGAAACATGATTTATCTTTAAAAATATTTTCAAGATGATATTTTTTTTTTAAATATTAAAATGATAACATATTGAATCAATTTGGATCAACTTTAGTTAACTTGTCAAACCCGCGATCTAGGTCATGAACTCTATTAAATTTAATAAAATTTTTCTAAAACTATTTTTATTTAATAATATGATAAAAAAATAAATACTTGCAAAACTAAATACCAACTGAAATGTTTTTCTAAGACCACTATAAAAAATAAATCAAAATAAATTTTTAAAACCTAATTCTCATTAATTATTTTTTCTAGAATATTTTTTATTTAATAATATGATAAAAAATAAATGCTAAAAAAAATTAAGCACTAACTCAATGCCGACGTGTTTTTTTAAGATTGTCGTACAAAAAAATTTGAAATAAATCATTAAGTCTAATTCATAATAATCATATATTTTTTTAATTTTTTTTAAAATTATTTTTTATTTAATAATATAATAGAAAAAAAATAAATATTTATAAAATTAAATATCAATCCAATACCAATATTTTTTTTTTCGAATACCATGGTATAAATAATAAAGTTAATTTTTAAAAGACCCAACATTTAAATATAAAAAAGAAAAAAAAAAGTTACTGTTGCTGTGAACAATAACATGTGAGGAGAGGCCTCCTCAATTAATTCTTGTTAATTAATGTTAATATCCACTCTAAATTAATAATTATCCAAAAAAGATCCACTGTACTCTTTCAGGTCGATTTAGGTGAGCATTCATGGACTCAGATTAAATTCTCACCCCCATATACCATCATGAATTTAATACTATGAAGTTGCTTGATCGCATCATAACAGCACTAGCGAAGTTTTATACATTCCAATCAGAACAAGCAGTCGCAAAATTTCTGTAAAGTTTATTGACAATTGGCATCAAAGAAACAAATATATTTCATGTCTCCGATGAGCTGGCTGGTTAGAAGCATATAGAGCAACAAGATGACCGACTTTCTACTCATCTATCCATTCAGAGAAGTGCTTGGAGCTAATGCAGTGATCAGTTTAGTGAGGATACATGTTAACAAGGCACGGTTGCTGTCAAGGTCCTGTGTCTTGGATCTGTGAGACCTGTTTGTACTTCTATGAAGCCAGCTTCCTCCATTCTTCCTTCTAGGTCAGTCAGATGGTATTCGTCGAGAAATGGTTCGGTGCTCTTCAATAATGTAAACAGAACTGGAGACATTTCCTACAACACATGAACAGGCAAGGGCTTCAATTTGCTTATAGCATGTTTGTGAAAATTCATGTACGATTTATATTTGCAAAACCCTGACAGAAAGAAATCTCAAATTCCTGACAATTCTCACCATATGCCCAAACAAAATCGATTTTCTCAAATTTTTGATTTGCGACTGATATATCCATGACATTAACATGCAACACAATTACACAGATAAATCTATGGTGTGTAATGGTAGAATTAGAACCATACCTGTAGGATCTTTGACTTTGGCTGCATAAGAGAGCATAAATATCACATTAATAATGTTACAGCAGTAGGAGAATTATTATGTTTTTTCCAAAGTTATATAGGCATGGATGCTTACTGATTGATCCGACACAACAATTGTGCCTCCAGGACGAAGTAGCCTGAATGCTTCCTTCAGTATGTTAACTATTGCTCTTTCAGGACATTCATGAAACTGCATATATTTCAGGGGGTTGAAAGCATAAGTATCTGAAATTATTACACACCAGAAGCTTTCAAAATTCAATTTATTCATGCTTGAATCTTGGTCAATGCTTGAATTATCACACCAATCTCTCTGACGGTTAAACATGATGTGGGGCTTCTTTTTTTTAATAAATTACCAATTCTTATACTTCAACAGTTTTATTTGCTTCCTTCTAAAGCTGATTGTAATCCTGCTACTATGTTAGGGAAGTGAACTCTCTGTGCTAATATTAGAAATGGATGGCCGCTAAAGAAAAGGCATCATGTTTAATCAAAACATTCCAGAATATCAAGAAGCGTACTGCTTTAGAGACTAGCACATACCACATATGAAACTGAAACAAGATCGAATGATTGGGGTGGAAAGCCTGTGTCTTCTGCATTAGCATGCATCCATTTAATAGGATTCTTTCTAGAACCTACCTTCTTTTCCTTGAATTGAGCTACGGAAAGAAAGTGAGGTGACAGATCTAGCCCCTGCAGGTTGGGATCCGCATATGGAAAAAAATAAACAAGTTTCAGCCATTAAAACTTGTGAGAATATTATTTTCATTGCATTGTATCATCTGTAAAGGACAGTTGAAATGATCTCAGAAAATTTGAGGATCGGACTTACAGTGACATTAGCAGAAGGAAACTTGTCAGCCAGAAATCTTGTGCTAACACCAACAGAACATCCAATATCTAGAATGTCTCTAATCATGGTAGTCCCAGAGTACTGTAGATGATGCTGTTCAATTGCCTGAAGCCAATTTCCACGCACTACTTGATTTGCTTCATCTACTGTAGAAGCATTAGGTATTGCTCGCCTCACCATTGACATGGTTGCAGCTTCAGCTTCAGCTGCAGCCTGACATTAGACATATGGCTACCATAGGATCATCCTCTCTTTCATGTTATTGCACTTAGGAAACTAACAAGACTATAACATTTAACTTCATCCTGTACGGATGCTTTATAGCATGTGATTCATGCTTGATAAATACGAGCAGGAAGACAACCAGAATCTACAAGCACTACTTGAGCTTGCAGAACAGAAAAGAATATAGGCTGTATTTTTTGCTCATTTGGGGGCAAGAATTTGACATTCAAAAGAAAAACATTAAGTAGTAAGTAGGAAGCACTAAATAAAGTAATCAAGAATACATTCAGCAGAACTGTTAAATCACAGAAAGGAGATACATCCAATGATGCATACAAAACCATGTCACTGAGACTGAGTAATAAATACTTGCCAGCCATGAAAGATTTCCCTCGTCGTAAGCATGGAAAGGATTTAGGTAATCTGAAAATAGAACCAGCTTGTTTTAGTTAGATTACTTGATCACTGAAGTATGAAGAGCATAATAAAGTGAGAAAATAGCAAGTAGTAACCCACCAAGAACAGGGACAGACCTCCAAAATTTTAAAATTTAACCTCATAGTTCAATTTAAATTTCTTGAAGCATGCAAGTGTTCCAATAGAGATTGCAAGCAACTATAGATCAAGATAGGGATGTTAGCCGCGAAGATTAAACTTAAATGTCATAAAAAGGTTTAGCTCAAATTGAAATATGAACAAATCTAACCAGTCAAACATAATTACAAGCAAATAGAAAACTGACTACAGAGTGTGAGGAAGAGAATCATTATGTAAAGGAATTCAATAGGTTAAGATACCCACAATCTGGATAAACAAGTGAGGGATTTTGAATGCTCTCCAGCTCCTTATACACATCTGATTCCAAAATCTCCTTTGTCATTTCTCTCCATGGAATGTTCCCTTTCTCTGCTGTTCTGTTCCACACATTCAGAAATCCATATTCAAGTCAATGAGAAAGCCATTCAATTAGAAAAATTAGGAAATTATGCATAACCAATGCCAACCTGCTAATTTCAACACCAGCAATATCGAGCAGCACAAAAAATTAACGTGTGTAAAAAAAGGGAAATGCATGCACATTTAGTCTTGTAAATAAAGGGGAATTAAGTAATGGGACCTTATAAGGACTTGTCTGGCACCAAGTTTGAGAACAGAGGAGAGAGGCTTAAAAGCAATAAGAGCTCCAACAAGACGAGAGAGAGGCGTCTGTCCTGACCACTTAGGCCTTTCTAGCTTTCCCTCTTCAAAAGCGGCTGCCATATCTGATGTTGATGCTGCCATCTTAACAACCATTCTTGCTCTGCTTCTTCCATTGCCATTCTCTATAGTTTTGCTTACTGAGAGAACAGACAAGTTCTGGATATGTGAAGACAATGCCATTCAAGCAGAGAAAGAGAGGTGGGGGGGATCCCCTGCAGTGTAGAAACTGGAAAGACAATAACTGGCTTGGAACTTGAAGAGCAGAAAAACATAGTTGCAGGAGCCAGGATTGATGGTGTCCCTCTCGCCATGTCATAAGCTCCGAATCTACGTTCTTGAATGATGTTCATACACGTGGAAGTAGGATGGAGCTTATCTTCTTATGCTTGCTTTCCCTTTTCTTTTCTTTTTAATAATTCTTCTTGAGAAATTTGAATTTTAATAACCGCTAAGATGTTATGACTTTTTTAAATTAATTTAGATTATTTCTAAAAAAACTAATTCATAAAAAAACATTAGGTTAGAAATAACTTTTAACTTAAATGAAAATTTGCTATAAAATTCAGTCAAATTTTTAATAGATTAAAAGTTAAGATTTAAAACTTTTAATTTATAAACTCTAACTTATATTCTATTTCTTTGATAAGAAAATGATTTAAATTATTTTATCAAAATAGTACTAACTTTATTTATATAAAAAAAATATTATGATTCAAAATCAATAATCACTTTTCACAAACTATGCTAAACAAATTCTGATTTTTTTATATCCCTTCACTTCTTCAAAAAAAAAAAAACTTTTTTATAATCCAAAATCGCAATTGAACAAACATTTTAAGATGTTGTAACATAATTTCTTTTTATTGAGATGAATATAGTATCGGGGACTCCAATAAAAATTTTAAAATGTAATTATACTAAAAAAATATGGACCATATGAAATGCATAGTCTAATATTTTTATTAAAAAAAATTAACAAATTATAACTAAATTTTTAAGCAGGTCTAGTTAATCAAATCACCAGGTCAATATGTTAGATTACCTAAGTCACACTAAATTTTTTTATTTTTTTAATCTAATTTGATTTCAGCTCCAAGTTAGCCGGATCCCGAATTGACTCATCACTTTAGGCAATGGGCATTGCTTAATTCACTGCTTCAGGCTTAACAGACTGATTTTCTAGGCTCTAAGACTGGCCCATCTAGAAAGATTGATGCTAATGTGCTTGTCCATTGCCAAGCCCACTCCAGATTTAAACTATTAAAGCACACAATAAAAAGGTGATGAAGATAATAAGGAGCCTTGTAGGTTGTGCTTCTGACTTTATTTTTGAGTTGAAAAAAAATAAATGGATGGTTTTTTAGTATTTTTAAATAATTTAATATATTGATATCAAAAACAAAAATATAAAAAAAATTATTTAATATATTTTCAAAAAAATATTTTAAAAAGCACCCTATATTATAATTTGAAATATCTTTGTGATGCCATACTATTTCTATTACACGCACTACTCAATGTTGTGAGTGAAATAATATTTTTTTTAAATTTAATAAAAATATAGATTTGAAATATCTTTGTGATGTCATACTATTTCTATTACACGCCTTACTCAATGTTGTCAATGTTATGAGTGAAATAATATTTTTTTTAAACTTAATAAAAATATAGATGAAGTCAAAAATTTGATGCATAGTAAATAATGTTTTTTCTTTTAATATTAATATATTAAATGAGATATTTTTTTAAAAAATATTAAAATATTAGCATATTAAATCAACTCAGGCCAACTATAATTAAACTACAAAACCCATGATATGAGATTGAGAAGATGATATGAGATTGAGAAGATAATAACTGCATGGAAACTATACCAAACAAATCATAAAGGTCAATAATAATTAATAAAAAAAGATGAAAAATAAAAAAATAATTATTAAATCTGAAAAAACAACCTAAAAATCTTGTGCAACTTGATTTATTAAATTTGATTTGGTATAATCTTAAGTTTTAGGACTCTTGGATCTAGTATTATTAGCAGACACAAGTCTCCTTTAAAAATATTTTTAAAAATATAAAATCTTCTTTTAATTTTTTTTTTAAATTATTATTTACCTGCCAATACGCTAGAATATGACTATAAGGCAAGATAAGGCAATCGTGTTAACCATCCATCAACCTGGTTTCCAAATTCTCGACCTGTTCGATCAGATTCTGTTGGTATCAAATGGAACTGTTATGCATCATGGTTCCTTGCATCTCCTTGCGCAGAGTATTAGATTCGCTGGTCATTCAATTCCTAGGCATGTTAATGTGCTTGAGTTTGCTATCGAAATGACAGAAGCTCTGGCCATGGAAGATACTGAAGAAGGTGAAATAGAAGACAGTGATACAGCACAAGATTATAAGCATATCAGAAGGAATGCGAACCAATACAGCAATCCTGAAGAACCTATTTACCCTAACAGTCTGTTCAAGGAGGTTTTAATACTGGGTCATAGATTCTCCTAATACTGAGTCATAGATTCTCCAACATCATTTGCAGAACCAATCAGCTCTTCGCAGCAAGAATACTCCAAGCACTACTTGCTTGAGTGGTGCTTGGAAATGTATTCATGAATGCAACAAATGGTCCTAAGAGACATAAACTTCAGACTCAAATTGGGTTCTTTGTCTTCAGCCTCACCTTCTCGTTGTCATCCACAGCAGAAGGCCAGCCCATTTTCTTGCAAGAAAGAAGAATTCTAATGAAAGAAACCTCAAAAGGAGCTTATAGAGTTCTTATGTTGTATCAAACACTCTGGTTTTCCTTCCATTCCTTTTAGTTTTGCACTCCTCTACAGCACCCCAGTATACTGGCTAGTTGGATTGAGAAGGGAAATGGGCCGGTTTCTCTACTTCTCAGTGGTTGTATGGATGGTGGTTTTGATGGCGAGTTCTTTTGTTGCGTTTTAGTGTTCTTGTGCCAAATTTCATCATGGGGACATCTTTGATTGCTGGTCTCCTTTTCCCTTTTCTCTGGGTATTTCATAGCAAAGGATGGCATACCCAAGTATTGGATTTTCATGCATTGCTTGAGCTTGTTTAAGTACCCATTTGAGTGTACTATGATGAACGAATACGGGGGAGAGAAGGGAAAAAGGAAAAGCTTGGAGATCATAAAAGGAAACTGCTATCTGTATGGAGAGGGGTTTCTGAAGCAACAAGGTGTGGAACAGTGAAGGAATCAAATAAATGGAGTAATTTAGCAGTAATGATAGGTTTCATTCTTGGATACCGGCTTCTTTGCCTTTTGATTTAGTTGTACAGATCACACAGAACCAGAATTTAAAATATTTTCAGCAGTCATATAAGAAATAAATTAAAATGTTACACATAAAGTATGCTTGTGTCTGCTCTTCTTTCTTCACCATAATCAAACTGGGTTACAGCTATTAATTAGAACCGATAGGGCAAACGTTCGATAGTGGATGTTTTGGTTCACCTCTTCCCTTGAACATTTCCGAGCTCATATTTATTGCTCAGTTTCTTCTAACACATTAGGTGGGGACTTCAACTTGCTGTGCCAGGAACCAGAATAAAACTGTAGTGCATCCTACCCTGCACTACAATCCCTAATACTTGCATAGGTGATAAAAACTATAGTTATCTACTATATCTTGGTTCTACTTTCATGCCTTTAACTTGATTTATTTTCAATATTTTAATTCCAAATAGCTCTCTTAAAGTTCATGATTCAGATTTGAGCTTATAAGCTACTTCTCCGTCTTTTTTTTTTTTTTAATGACAAGCATGCAGAAACTAATCTATTTTTCCCTTCTGTTAGAGAGGTATCCATCCTTTCAATCATCCTTTATTCATTGAAGAACCTGCTCTCTTCGGCACTACTATCTTCTTCTATTATTTCCCTCTACTTACAAATCAGGTCTGTTGCAATTTGTATTTCAGTTCCCTTAACTCGAGAAATTTTATTGAACATTTTATGATAAGCAAATTGCAACCAATCAAGATAGAAGTAGTTTAAGCACAAACATTCACAACCAACCAGCAGTTTAAACCCTTCAATGTATACTTCAATTAATTCAGATCTGATTATCAATCTCTTTTAGTCCAAGAAAAAATGGTGTGATTGGAAAGAGATGACCATTTTCCAGAACATGAATATACACATGCATTCGAAACGAAAGAAGCTCTTAAATGCAAACCTGAAAAGGAGAATCAATCATGGAGCACTCATAGATCACTCCCAAAGGAAACAAGGAAAAGATAGCTTCTTTACCCTCTCTTTTGACTCCTTCTTTGTACACTGACTTTCTCTATTGCACTTTTTAACTCACTCCAAGTATTCTTCTTTTCACTCACTTCCTCCAAAACAATGGTGTTTTTCTTGAAAATCTGCCGAGAAGCATTTCCGCCATCAGCTCCCTTGGTCCTGGGGATTAGCACTATCAGGAAGAGGGGGGGTCTTGCTCGAGAATAGAAGTGAAGCTTTCAGTTAAGTCAACAGAGGAAATGACGATTCGTCATTCAATTCCAAACTAAACTACTAAGGAACCTGACTCTCAATACGAATACTAGTATACAGAAGCAGAATCTATGGCAGATTTAACAGCAAAACTAGACTCTTAATGCAGACAAAATAACTTGTTAAAAAACACTGCACTACAGTTAAATACCCAAAACTCTATACAAACATCCATAAAAATCTCACTAACTTAAGTGGCAAGTGATTATCAGGGTTATATAATCGATTTACTTTCCATATAAATGATCTATAAAATCATTGCATTAAATGTTACTAGTGTTTTGTACAATTTTTCAGTTTGTATTCTATTACTCTCAAATGACATTATGTACTGAAGCAAAAAAAGTATTAAAGCCAACTTCCATCAATTATTAAGAGGTTATGAGAAAGACATCAGAAACAAATTCCCAGAAGCAATTGTGTGGAGATAATTAGCATTTATTATTGCATTATGTTATCAGTAATTATCAATGCAAAAAGCGCAGTACATGTCTGTAACTGTATCTCTCTCATTTTCATACAGAACGAGATAAAATATCCTATAAATCAACTGCATGACATGACCGCCCTCTATGATGAGAGAGGAGATAATGAACCTTATGAAAGCATCAAACATCACTAAAAAATGATAGGCTCACCAGATATGTCCTAAAGAAGATGACGGGTATGGTTTAAATAAAGCTACCCTTCTCCTCTTATTCGAAATGTGGATTTTAATGAGAACTGGAATGATATCCAAGCATTATGAAACTGCATCAGCAGGATTCTGTGAGGCAGAAAATTTGTCGAGCATGAATTTGCTGAATGTTGGATGGAGCCTGCAAGAAACTGGTTTACTCCAGTATCATCACAGTGATCAACAACTCTTTTGCGAAGTTCTTTCAGCAAGCCAATCATTAAACCTGCCCAAGCCCACACACAAATAGCATCCCAGCATCAAACCCATCTGACCTGGTTCCCCCATACGCTACTGTTGTGTCCAAGACCCTTCATCACCCACACAAGATTTTGCTGATGCAAAACAGCCCCTACTGTGCCTTCCAAGGTCCAATTCCTAGGCTCCTTGTGATCAGATGGAAAGCATCAGAAGCTTGTCTTAAATCAGACAGCATTCCAGACTAGCAATCACAACATATAGAAGCCTTGATTAAATAGGGGGCACCATGCAAACTGCACTCTTATGCTCAACTCTTCATCAACATCCAATGGCATGAAAAGACCTTCACTACCTTCTGCAGCCTTCTTCCTGAGCTCCTTCAAGTGGTTTATATCTCCACAAAGCAATGATGCCTTGCACCTGAAAGTTCAAATTAATAATTCAGGAACCCAAGTTAACATATAAAATCCACCTCTTAACATATAAAAGCATAAGCTGGAAACTTGACAACAACTATAACATCCAGCTCTTACAAAACCAGTCAAATCCATATAAAATTCAGGATTTTGTTTATCAAATAGTCCATAAATAACATCACTTGCACTTGATTTATGATTAATTGCAATCAAGAAGAAGTCATGTCATCAACCACAAGAAATCACAGCACACACATATATGTTTTGGGTGATGTCTATGTTAAGAAAAACCACAGAACGAAGTAATAAACATGCGAACTATAGCAGCATAGCTTAATCAATCATCCTTGTATAAATAACTCAAGTAAACTCACAAACAAAAGCAGCACAATAAGCTACAGTAAACCAATTGGTTCTTATTAAGTTTAATTTTGAACTGTTTAAATTCAACGTTTATCCCCAAACTTTAAGAAACAATCTTTTTTAAATGATTCGAGAACTGTTTAAATTCAAAATTCAACATAATCAATCCAGCAACAAAAACCTTATCAGTAGATTCAGTACAAGGTACTAAGATCTCAAGTGTATCAAGATGTGCATTAATCCTGGCTCTGTTTCATCTCTGCCTAGGTATGATTTCTGAAAGCAGTAATGCTGCTTTCTCCACTCTAACAGAACCCTCCACAAGCTCTCCTCTTTCATTACCCAAAACCAAAGAGGAAGTTTAACAAGATCATTTTCTGGTTTTTGCTTGTAACCCAGAACTCAGCATAAACCCATCATTTAATCTCTCAAAATCAGAGCCTTACACACTTGTTCAGTCAGAAGAACAAAGTCTCATATTCAGTATGGTCACAAAGAAATCATACGGTCATCATAGCTTGAAAATAAGGAGAAGAGAAACATTATATATAAAAGTCACAACCATCACAAAGAAATCATACGCTCATCATGGCTTTCTCCTGAATAAAGATGACAAGGAAGGATCCCGATAGCCTGATGGACAGAGCCTGCAGATGGTCCGAGGAGATCTTCACTGCAAACCATCCAAACCATCATAAAAACTTTCTTCATCCAGGCTTGCAATCGCTACATCCAAACATCCATCCTCCCGTAACTCAATTCTTCATTTCATCAACATCACAGGGTCCAAGGAGATCCTCACTGCCCTCTACCAGCCTCTTCTTCAGCTCCTTCGAATCAGCAACCCACCTCAATACGCCCTTTAGCAAATAACAAATGCTAATAAAAGTCAACCTCTAATTAAATAATCAACCCAACAATTACCTAATAACAAATTAACATAGTTTATTAGCCAATCATCGCCCAAATTTTATTGACTCTCTTAACGTATAAAGAGATTAGAGATTTGCAGAGGAGTTTTATTGAGAAATTCTATGCTACTCCATCTTTGTTTCTCTTTCGTCAGTGTTACAAATATTATTACAGTTCAAGTGTTGTAAAATTTATTTTTATTTTCTAGTGATAAAATAAATTATACCCCGAAGGGGAAGCCCTTCGGGTATAACTTACTTGAATGACTAACTTGCCCTCCACACGTGAAAACCCCGAAGGGCAAGCCCTAACCTCAAGGAGCCACTAATTAATCACACAAAATATTAAAATGACTACATTGTCCTCCACCTCGTTACGCCACGTCAAAGCCGATAAATTTCATGTCTGGTCGGGTTCATGGATTTTCAGAACTAGTTATTGAGGGTATCCAGGTCGGGATTCGTGCGTTCGCCTACGTAAGATATTACATGTAAACCAATGAGTTGGTGTCACCCTTCCTTTTATAGCCACAGGCAAACCCAAAAAAACACTCCCACTGTCCATTTCCCTTAAAACTCCGACACCGTCTCCTCCACCTCCGAATCCAAAATGGCTGCTACTTACTGCTCTTATGCTCTACACAGTCCAAAACCACCACCGCCAAAATCTCTACGTAACACCTATTCACATAATGGTCTATCTCTCGAAAGACGCAAACCCAAGCTGTCAGGCTCAACAGTAGGGTGTCGAATGCCGTTGAAACCGTTGTTAGCTTCTCTTCATTTCGGGACCTTCTACAGCAAGAAGAAGAAAGTCTCTCCTGATGGTGTTCAGGAAGAGGAGTTACAATTTGAAGCTCATTTTGATACCTCTGCCCCTCTCCCTCCACTCACCGTTCCTCCAAAACCATCAAAACCCGTCCATCAAGAGTTTCTATCACGTGTCATGGCCATGGCAGCTGCTGTCTTGAAAATAAGTGAGCTGCTTAAAACTAGTAATGGTAGTGGAGGAGGAGGAGGAGGCGGCGAAAAGGACGTGGACGGTGACGGCTCAGCTGATGTGGACTCACCACCACCGCGTGCTGCAAGTCTTGGTTTTTCCACCCGCTTTGCAAGCAGGGAGAAGATCTCTTTATCTGGTTATGTAAAAGATACACAATTTGAATTGCATTGCAACGTCTCTGCTTTTCTTTTCGGTGCAAAATTTTCAAAATTCCTTAAATGGGTCTTCTTCAATCCTGTGGTTGTGCAAGCGATCATAGCTGCTATTACTAAAATTCGTGAAGGTGACGGTAGTGGCCATGGCGGAAGGGGCTCAGTTGGTGCTGCTGGAAGGGCCATGCATCCTAGGGTAAAGCTTCGGACCTCTCTTGATTTTCAGACCTTCGTTTTCAAGAAGGAGAAGATCATGCTCGCTGGCCATGACAAGGTATGATTTTTAAAATTTTATTTTTTCCATTTCCTTCCCTAAATTTAGAGCTCCATGTTGTAAATTTTATAATCAAATATTATAAACTTTAATTTAGTGTTTGATAATGGAAGATAACTATTAGGTTTCTGTCTAATAGATCGTTTCCCCCTCCAAGTTTTACTTCTTTCGGTTTGTAACTACTGGTTATTGATGATGCTTTATTCCTATTGCATTGCAGTTCATTGTGAGAGGAGGCAAGGATGTGTTTCTCTTGCTCCCAGATGCATTCCAGGGAATTAAACAGATTGGTGTCCTTGGTTGGGTTTCCCAGGTGAATACTATCAATTTTGTGCTTAGAATATGTACAATTGCCTTTAAATTTGTAGTACCTTATTAGTATGTCTTGGTTCTGCTTGAGGACTAAAACTTGTTAGTATCAAAAGCCTTCTTTCCCATTCTACAAAATCTTTTCGAGTGTGTCTGTGGAAACTGGAAACAGAGTCTATGAATTTGTGCATTTATATCGGTAGCTCAATCTGTGTATGATGTTTGCTAGCTTCATTTTATCACAAATCTTTCCTTTAATGCTATTTTTATCATGAGTCTGTGTGGATTGCTAAGAAGCCCTCATTCATTACCAGGGTTCTGTTCAAGCTCGGAATTTAAGGGATGCACTCGCTGAAGCCAAGTCTGATATAAAAGTCAAGGCAAATAATTACTTACAACTCACTCTTATATACAGATATATACAGAAATTTTACCTATTTAGGAAGTTACATGGTTACTCTGTATGATATAGGTCGGTGTCGAGAAGGATTCTTGCTCTTTTGCTGAAGCTCGTGCTGCTGGTTTTACTGAAGAAAGCGATACTTTAGGAGATATCTGGGAAACTATTTCAGGCAGTGATCTTGTGCTTCTTTTGATTTCCAATGCTGCACAGGTTTGTTTGTTAATTAATCTTTCTGTGTGAATTCTGAATTTGTTTCTCTATTTGTTGTTTCTGTATGTTTCTTTTAGTTTGTGTCTGCTGAGATTTAGGCAAGAAAAAAAAAGACTAGATTCTTTAGTATTCTTAACTCGAGTTCGCGCACGTTGTGTGGGGTGAAAAACAAAAGAAAATACAAAGTTTTGGCATGGAATACAAATGGTGTTGTTCTGCTACTTGTCTTCAATGTCATGGTAGCAATTTGTTTCCTGTGACGTTCTTCAGGGGTTACTTTTCTGTGTGTACTGTTTCAATACCGAATTGCTTCCTCAAGGTTCTTCTATATGGTCTCAACTTTTAAAAAAGACATTTCTGCGAAGTGATAAGTGCATGTTATTTCTTAGTGACATACATTTATGATATGTCTGTCTGCAGATATGTTTGTACTTGCTTAGTTTTCTTCTGTGAAGCCGCGAGGTTGATTTTGGTTCTATAAAATTAGAATAGGAGAGGAAAATGTTTCTGATTTTCTAGCACATCTCCAGTTCATCTGTTTTCAATTCATTTCTTCCCCATAATCCATCAAGCAGAGGTAAAAGTTTTGTGATGCATTCTGTATGATCCAATGCTTAATAGGTCATCTCATAAATTCCATGTGTTTGGTGTTGATGAATGCCTGTTTTGGTCACAGTCTTAACTGTTCAACTTTAATATCATGATGCATCAGGCTGGTGTTTATGAGAGAGTTTTCTCTCACATGAAGCCAAACAGCATCCTTGGGCTGTCCCATGGATTTCTTATCGAGCATTTGCAGTCAAAGGGGCATGATTTCCCAAAGCACATCAGTGTGATTGTTGTGTGTCCTGAGGTAGAGGCCCATTCTGTAAGGAGAGACTATGTTCATGGCCAGATGATCAATGGAGCCGGAATTAATTCCAGCATTGCAGTCCACCAGGTTCTCTCTCTATCTTTCTCTGGGCTCTCTCAAGGAATGCTCACGCTCACTAGTCACTAAACTTGAGCATGCGCATGAGGACTTTTATCATCTCAATTACTCTGAACACATGTTGATTGCTGTTTATACACAGGATATCGATGGTAGAGGCACAGATGTTGCCTTGGCATGGTCAGTTGCCCTTGGCTCACCTTTTACATTTGCAACTACATCATAGCGGGAATGCAAAGCTTGTGCAGTCTGAGCTTTATGTCGATGTATGTATATCGAGGGAGAATGTTTTATTGGTCATATTTGTATTTTTGCCCCACGTCCAATACTATATCAACACTAAAACGTTAAATTCATAATAAGCCATCTGTCCTAAGGCTGAACTATTCTGATACAAATCCAACTAAGCTATCATGTTTGATATGCTATATTGTGGTCCTTTAAAGATCCAACGGCTCGGTAAGATCATCGACACAACTATGTTGTAATTTTATTTGGAAGCAGGGCTGGGAGTTGATATCCGACGTGGTGATCTTTAACAGTTTAATTAATGAAAAAAATAGAATTTTTGGCATTTTATTTTTAAGATAAAATTCTTGTTTAAGTAATCGTTAACTAATTATAGTTATTAAAAATCCTTATTAATTAATATAAATTTTATAATATGAAACTGATTATATATAAAAAAAGATGTTATTACTCTTTAAATATCTTATTATCTGAAATTCATGAATTTTTTTCAAATTTTTAATATAAAAAACCAAATACCAAAAAAATAAAAATAAATAAAAAGGATTGCCGGCTGGGCCTTAGCCCCAGCTTTTTTTGTTTTTTTGTTGTTTTTTAGGGGTAGGGTCATCTCAGCCCATACAGGCTGAGATGGATCAAACCGGCTCAGAGTCCAAACCAGTAACCCGGCTGGTTACTGTTGCTGGCATTGGTGAATTATACACGCATGCAACAGTAACAGGGTAATTATGTCGCCGTTTGAAGACGATAAGGTGGTGCGAAGACGAAGGCTTTCCTCTCTTCGTTTCTGTTTATCTTTCGTTTCTCCTCTGATATTCTCTCTCTCTGGTCACTCTTTTTTATTCTTGTTTCCCTGTTTTCTCTCTGTCTCTCTCTGCGTCTGGCTCTCTCTCTCTCTCTCTGTGTCTTCGTCCTCCTGGTTTCTCTTTTTTTTCGCGTCCTTCTATGTTGTTCTCGGGTTTCCTCTGGTCTCCCTTCCCCGGTTCTCTCGGTTTTCTCTCAGTCCCCTGGTTCTCTCAGTTTTCTCTCAATCTCTGTTCTTTCGTTCCCTTTTTTTGTTCGCGTCCCCCTCTGCTCGTTCTCCTCCGTTCGTTTTTTCCTTTTCTTTCATCCTCCTGTTGTGTTCATTTCTTCATTGTTTTGAGCATCCTTTGACCTCTTTGTTTCTCTATTCCACGCCTCCCAACTCAACCCAAGAAATACATTAATCTCCACCTTCATACTTTTGGCCAATACATATAATGGATACCATCCATTGTTGGACTATTAATGGCACATCGTGGGGGAAAGATGTCACCACGTTCTCTGTCGTCTCCGCTCAATCGGGATGAAGGAGATAAACAGTTTTCTATGAAACAGCGCCGTTTTGGGATGGGAATAGCCATCTCAATTGGGTCACTAAAGTTCTGAAATTATGTAATCAAGCCCCTGAGTAAATTGTAATTAGACCCTTGCATTGTATCGCAATTTACAAATGATCCTTCGACTTGAATTTCTTATAATTTGAATCCAAATCAGTCTCAAACTTTTATATTTTTTCAAATAAGTCTCTATTTTATTAATTAAACTAATTTCAACTTCAACTAAGTCTTCAAACTTATTAATTCTATAATTAACTCTTGATTTGATTAATAAACTAATTCAAAGTTTAATTAAATAATTAAACTTTAAATTTATGTTCTCTTAATTTAAATTTCAATTTATTCTTCATTTATTTTAATATTTTTTTAAAACAATTTTAAAATTAAATTATGACAGTAGCAGTCTTACAGGTGCGAGTACTTGTAGGGAAACATTGCAAACGTGACGGG
>NW_011500102.1:244928-254347 GCF_000495115.2 Populus euphratica | reverse complement strand
AGGGAAACATTGCAAGCGTGACGGAATGCAGATGGATATTAATCAAGGCAGTAAGGTCTTGTTAGTACGACAGCCTCCTGACAAGGGCTGGGTTAAGCTTAATACCGATGATGCTAGTAAGGAGATACACGTTTCAAGTGTTTTAACACTTTTGGGTGGTTTAGAATGGGCAGCAGGGTTTCAAATCTCAAGTGGGTTCGCGCAGTGCAGCAAAAGCAGGATTATGGGCTGAGCTTTCGAGATTGGAGCAGGTATGGAATGTCCAGTTGCAGTGAGAATTGGCAGCCATCATTAGGGAGCTAGGTTCTAAGATAATAGTAATTTTTATTTTTTTTTTACTCAGTGCGATTACACTGAATTGGCAGCCATCCTTGATCAAGTTCCTGAGAGTTTGTATTAATCAGAGGGGCTGTAGAGTTTTCTTGCTAACTCTGTCATCCACAGTCGAGGGATTTCAAGCGCTATCACATCCTCCTGATGCTATTTTTCAGTTAGCTGTACAAGGACAGGACGTTGCAGTGGATGTCATGACTCCATTGTTTGCTTGGGGTCTTGGAGCACTTTATAGAAAAAAAGAAGAAGATAGGTTCTGTTAGTACTTGAGCTGCCTCTTTTCTTTGTTTTTTTTTTAATTCTACTTCTAAGCATAGATTGTATAGGTCAAAGGCATGATCGAAGCCTTGGTCAGATACTACTCTTGCAATGAACTAAAACCTCAAGCATCCGCCCTTGCCTCTTCTTTTTTTTTCCTTCACACATGGGATTGTCGTGCGTGGGAAACAGAAGGGCGTACAGATTTTGCTTATTTCATGTTCGAAAGGAGCATTTATTTTGTTTTTTCTCCCTTCTTTTCTGAACAAATTTAAGGGGCCGCCTCTCCCATTGAATTCAGCCATGGATGACGGTGTGCTTCTGCACTCTCGGTGTTTTTGTACTGTAGTTTCTTGACTTCTTCAACCCTTTGGTTTGGAGTTCTCAGGTTGTATTTTAAATTTAAAATGTTGACTTTTATTGTTGGAGGAAGTTGTTCTCCGTGGAACGTGGATTGTTGACCTTCAAATTTAAAGTATCCTCTTTTTTTTTTTTTCTTTTTAATTAAAATACTTTATACCAATAGTACACTTACAATATAGTTTATTTTTGGAATAATCTTAAATTATTCCCCAACCTATAATTTGTTTCTCAATTTGCGTCTCCACCAACGTTTTTTAACCATTTGGGTCCCTGATCTTTTCATAATTACTCAATTTAAAAAAGAAGAAGATAAATTTGATTAGTACATGCATACTCCCTCGTTTTTTTTTCTTTTAGCAATATGTAGCTAAAAGGCTTGGTAGAATAAATGATAAGAAAAAGAAGCACGTGGGGGTAATAGAGAATTAAAAAAAAAAGAAGAGTTTAATTAGAATATGCATGGTTATTCTTGAGAAGTTTTTTTTTTTTAAGGGAGTTTTTCACATTAATGTCTCAAAACGAAGATTGAGCTCGTGTTTTCTATATAAAACCATATGCTTGAAAAATGGAAGAAGAATTAGCTAATTATGTGTTTTGTTTTAAAAAGAAGACGGGGAAGAGAAGGTTAGTTAGCATTTTACATTTTCTTTTTTGTTTTATAAGAATATTAAAATGACTATTACCTGAAAATTGAAAAACTTATGTTTTCATTTAGAAAAAACTTTTATTGGTAATTTTTAATTTTTATATTTGTTAGTTATTGGATTAGACCTGATCCGACTATAATAAATGAGCCTAATCTAATTTATTAGAGAAGTTTTTAAAAAAAGTAATCGACTTCTCTAATCATATATAAAGGAACATAACCCATATAAAATAAAAGTTTTTATTATTAAAAAAATATAATTTTTTCTTTTTCTTTTTCTATCTTGATTTTCTGCATTGATTTGATAAGATTTACAAAAATATTCATGCTGTAAAATATCATTTTAATTTTAATAATTGAAGTGACACTGAAATAATTGATTCAGAAATAAAAAAATAAATGCTTACAAATAAGTTTTCTTTTCCAACCTACAATATTAATAGAATTACCAACAAAACATGTTATAAAAAAGTCATTCATCAGATATTTGTATTAAATCAACTTTTCTTTCAGCAATATCCTTTTATGATGGAATATTCACGCCAAAAATAACCATTATAATATTCTAAGGTCAAAGGCATGATCGAAGCCTCGGTCAGATACTACTCTTGCAATGAACTACAATTGCATAGATTGCGAGAGGAGAAAATTTTGATTTATTTCCATTCCTGGCCTTATTAATGCGTTCAAGTTTTGCAATCATGTGAGAAAAACCCAGTTCACAGGTGTTGGAGAAGATCAACAGGGGATTGCAGCAAGCAATGATGCTGGTTCCTTGTCCATCCGAGTTCAAATTACTAATCTGGAAGCCCACCTCAACATGCCACTAAGCCAGAAACTTGACAGTGATTCACAAACTGAATTAGTTCATCTAAATATCAAGAATTTATTAATCATACAGTCCGTAAATAACATCAAGAAGTAATTACTGACAACAATTACCTGAAAATTATAAACGTAAGACAAATAGTTTCGGTTGATTTAACTGCTATGAAAAGCTATCAGAACTAACTGATAACCAAGCGAATCATACGAATCATAGCAGCGCAGCTCAGTCATTTTTATTCTTAACAACTCAAAACAGTAGCACAATAAATTTTCAGGATACTTCTCATTATCTCTGCTAATGCATCCTCGTGCAGCAATAACATCAACCAGAAAAACAAAAATGAACGGTTCACTTCCTAAACATTTTCTTGAAATTTAACTTCAATTGTCATATAATTTATGATTCTTGAAGCGCATTATAAATTCAAAAGTTCGTACAAACCTAATGAGCAATTATCATACACTCAACAACAAAATTAAACACCTCATGTTGTCAGCAGCAATTTTACTTTCAATTGCATTACCTAATGGTTTACCAAAATTTTATTCTCAAGCTTTAAGAAACAAAATTCGTAGAAAAAAAAAGAGGCTTCAAGAACTGTGATTAAACTCAAACCTCAACCTAATCAATCCTGACAAAAACCAGCTAACTTATGAGTACCGGGTACTCGCGTTTCAAGATGCTCATTAATCTTGGCTCTAGGTTTCCTCTCTGCCTCAGTAACATTCCTCGGAGCAGTAATGTTTCTCTCTGCAGAGACTGTTTTTCTATCCACTCTAGCAGTAACCTCCACAAGCTCTCCTCTTTCATTACACACAACCAACGAGGAAGTGGAACTTGATCCATTATATTCAGCCATCTATGATGCTGGAACATTAAAGCATTTTTTTTATCTAATCAACTCTCAATTCCTCTACTTACAAATCTGGTCTATTGCAATTTGTATTTTAGTTCCCTTAACTAAAGGAATTTTAGTCAACATTTTATGATAAGCAACATGCAACTAATCAAGATGGAAGTAGTTTAAGCACACACATTCACCGACAACCAGCAGTTTATACCCTTCAATGTATACTTCAATTAATTCAGATCTGATTATCAATCTCATTTAGTCCAAGAAAAAAATGCTGAGATTGGAAAGAGAAGACCATTTTCCAGAAAATGCATATACACATGTATTCAAAACGAAAGAAGCTCTTAAATGCAAACATGAAAAGAAGAATCAAGCATGGAGCACTCATAGATCACTCCCAAAGGAAACAAGGAAAAGATAGCTTCTTTACCCTCTCTTTTGACTCACTATTGCGCTTTTTAACTCTCTCCAAGTAATCTTCTTTTCACTTGCTTCCTCCAAAAACAACGGTGTTTTTCTTGAAAATCTGTCGACAAGCATTCCCTCCATCAGTTCCTTTGGTCTTGGAGACTAGCCCTATCAGGAAGAGGGGGGGGTCTTGCTCGAGAATAGAAGTGAAACTTTCAGTTAAGTCAACAGAGGAAATGACGACTTGTCATTCAATTCCAAACCAAACTGCTAAGGAACCTCTTACTCTCAATATGAATACTAGTCTGCAGAAGCTGAATCTAAGGCAGATTTAACAGCAAAACTAGACTATTAATGCAGACAAAATAACTTGTTAAATAACACTGCACTACATGACATGACCACCCTCTATGATGAGAGAGGAGATAATGAACCTTACGAAAGCATCAACCATCACTAAAAAATGATAGGCTCGCCAGATATGTCCTGAAGAAAATAACGCGGATGGTTTAAATAAAGCTACCCTTCTCCTCTTATTCGAAATGTGGATTTTAATGAGAAATCTTGTGAGGCAGAAAATTTATCGGGTATGGATTTGCTGCCTGTTGGATGGAGCCTGCAAGAAACTGGTTTACTCCAGTGTTAGAAGCAATACGTGACTGTTACATAATGTTTTGAGTATTGAGATGTTGTTCTTCACGCAAGAGTTCTCCTAAGCATGCCTCCAAAGTCGGAACAGGATCTCTATTTACTAGAGAGGCACAAATAGCTTCAAAATCAAGCCTCGATTTCATTAGAAAATGATCTCTTTAGCTGGTTTTGTGTACATGTTGTATTGTTGCCAATCCTGCCTCCAATCCTTTTATAGAGACAGTGGCTGCAACAAGATCAGAATAGTTATTCCACAAAATCAGAAAACCAGAGTACTAGTCTTGGACTGAAAGATCCTCTCGTGTATAGTTAGCAATGGCTAACTCAAATTGGAAGTGTCTGGCACTGTTGTGTTGCTTATAGACTTGTTTTAGAAAATTCCACATGCAGACGCAGAGGAAGAATCAGAAGTGACTCCATAGAACCAAGAATCCAGGACATGATTTGATTATCTTTGGCCTCCCAAGCTACCTTTGAAAAAAGTCTTTAATTAAAACTTCCAAGCAGCATAATTTTTGCTAGTGAATCTGACGCAAACATTATCTGACTTCTCCATAAGTACTAAGACTATTATTGAGAAAGAAAAAACTGACTGAGGGTTCTTAGAAAACTATGACCGAGGGCTGTGATACCATGACAGAATTCAGAAATTAGAATTCAGAATACCTTTGTTTTCAGCAGATCGCCATTACATATAGGTCATGCTACTTGGTTATACACGGAAACTAGTTATACAAGGAAACCATGAGTGATGACTAGAGTGATCTTAGGAAGCTATACATGGTAGGCTAAATCTCCTTTCGTAATTATGAGAGTATATACACCCTATATTATTAACAAGACATAGCCTATATGGGAAGCTATTTATGGCTTTCTATTGACATTCACCAGCAAAAGAAGCACAATAACCTACAATAAATTATCCAATTCTTATAGAATTTATTTCCATTTTCGGGATACTTTTCATTATCTCTGCTAATGCATCCTCGTGCAGCAATAACATCAACCAGAAAAACAAAAATGAATGGTTCACTTCCTAAACATTTTCTTGAAATTTAACTTCAATTGTCATATAAGATTCTTGAAGAGCATCATAAATTCAAAAGTTCGTACAACCCTAACAAGCAATTATCAAACACTCAACAACAAAATTAACCAACTCATGTTGTCAGCAGCAATTTTAGTTTCAATTGCATTACCTAATGGTTTACCAAAATTTTATTCTCAAGCTTTAAGAAAAAAAATTCATAAAAAAATAGGAGGTTTCAAGAACTGTTATTAAACTCAAATCTCAACCTAATCAATCCTGACAAAAACAACTAACTTATGAGTGCCGGGTACTCGGTTCTTAAGCGTATCAAGATGTTCATTAATCTTGGCTCTAGGTTTCCTCTCTGCCTCACTAACATTCATCGGAGCAGTAATGTTTCTCTCTGCAGAGACTGTTTTTCTATCCACTGTAGCTAATTACTTCAATATAATAAACAACTGCCAGAAAGAATCAGATGTGACTCCCATCAATTATCAGAACATTCTGGAAAAAGGGACTAAAACCCAAACCCCCATCAATTATCAAACAACTGCCAGAAAAAAAGTACTTCAATATAATAAACATCAATTATGCTATAAGTGCACATTGCAGGAAATTCATTATATTCAGCCGTCTATTATGCTGGAGCATTAAAGCATTTGTGATCTAATCAACTCTCAATTCCTCACAGAACAAGACAATTAAATATGCTATAAATCAACTGCATCACCACCTCCAGTGCACAGTGAGGAGAAAAGTTATATCTAAGAAATCACGTGCTCACCAGAGATCCTGAAAAAAAACAAAAAGAAGAAGAAGAAGAAGAAGACAAGGAGGAATCGAAAGGGAAACCCTTCTCCACTAGCTTGAAAGTTTGGAGTAACTCTTGTGAAACAGAAAACTTAATTTGTCAAGTGTGGATCTGATAGCCCGGTCGACAGAGCCTGCAAGAAAGTGGCCTCCTTATGCTCTTCTTTGCAGCTGTTCATCAACATCTAAGAAGAAAGATCTCGACATCTGCCCTTGGTATTATCAGATGAAGGGCATCAAATACCTGTAAAGTCAACCTCTGAAATAATCAACCCAGCAATTAATACCAACAAAAAGGCATTTTTTTTATCTCCCGGGATTGAAAAATTATGATTGTTGAAAAGAGCCATAAATTCCAAAATCAGCAAACATTCAACCAAACATAAAAAACTAAGCAGCCCATATAATCAGAAACACTCAATCCAGCTAATTTTCAAGTTTCTAAATTTTATTCTCACCACAATATTTATTAAGGGGCAAGAAAAATGTCAAACTTTAAAAAATAAAGCCAGCAATGAAGCATTGATATTAATATTTCTCCTATAAAAACCTTAACATTTAGTTTTAAAGAAAAGAAAATGAACAGGGGGGTTTACCAGGACGAGAAAGACGAGAGAAGCAAACCATGCTTGTCTCTGTATGGAGAGAGATTATAGAAATAATACGATGTAATTTTCAGACAATATTATTTTATAAAAAATAAAGCACAAGACTAAAAACCCAACTTGGCCCTTCAAGCAACTTCTAATTACAGAACATACACTTAAAAATGCCATGCGCAAACACCTTAACATTGACTGACTATCTAATGATTGAGGAATTTATTAGCCCATGTCTAGAAAAGGTAACATGAGAACTGGGCCTCCTTTGTGCCCTACCATTAAAAGAAAAAAACACAAAGGATGGATAGATTTGAGTCCATTAGATTTTCTCGAGTTAATACATTCTCTCGTCCCCCTATGTTGGACTGACGTTGTTTACCTGACTCGTGTTAGAAACAGACAAGCACTTTTTTCCAAATCCATCCCAGTTGAAACCCACTCGACAGAGAAATGACTGCCTTCAGTGCTTTGTACTTCTCCTCCACTCCGTCCTGTCCACAGCTCCTAAAATCACCGCCGAAATCGTTAATCAAACCCCATTTAGCTTGTTTATCTCTCCCAAGATCCAAGCAGATTAACGTTGTTGGGAGAAGCTCAGCTTTCCGTCCTAAAATGGTGTTGACGCCTGGTCCTGGTTCTGATATCAAACCGTTGCGATTCTCTCTTGCTTTCGGAGCTTCTATCAGCAAGAGGGAGAAATTCTCCCCTGTTAGTGGTGAAGAAAAGGAAACAAGATTTGAGATTGACATTTCCACTCCTCTCCTCGCTGCTCGAAAGCAATCGAACTCCCTTCAATCGCAAACATTTTGTGAGCTGTTTCCATCAGTTCTCATCCACTGTGCAGCTATCATAAGTTTTATCAAGCTGCTTAGAAATACCATTAATAGTACTAATAGTGGTGGTGGTGGTGGGGGCAACATTGGTGGGAGAGGCGGAGAACACTCTGTGAAAACGGAGTCGCCAACGTGTGCTGTAAGTCTTGATCTTCGTATCCACTCTGTAAGTAGTGGGAAGATATCCTCGGCGGGCTACGAGAAAAAAACGGAATTTTCATTTCGTTGCGTTGTCTCTGTATTTTTGTTCAATCACGCGATATTATCGAATTTCCTGAAACTATGGGCTGGTTTTCCATCTAGAATCCTCTCCAATTTAATACCTTGGATCTTCTCTGTTCCTACGGTATGGTCCGGTATTAGTAAAATTGGTGGTGGAAGTGATGGTGGTGTTGGATGCAGTAGTGGTGGCGATGGCGTCGAGGGCTCAAATGGTGCTGTAGAAATGGTTTTGGCACCAAGTTCAAAGCCTCTGGATCCTCTTGATTTTGAAACCTCAGGTTTCAAGGAGAAGATTATTCCTGGCCACGATGAGGTATTGCGTTTCCTACCTCATTGTCGTTTGTTTTAAATTTATTTTCTTTATTATTTCGTGCTCTAATTTAAAGTTCAGTTTTGTGAAAGCAAAATCAAATGGAAACCTTAATTTAGTATTTGATAACCCAAGGTAGTGATTGAGGATTTTTAACTCGTTCTAGTGTGGATTTTGTTGCTTGTCTTTCCCCTGTCTGTTTATTCTAATCAGATTTTATTTATGTTCATCACTTAATTTTGAAAGAAAAAATGGTTATTGATTGTGGTACATTGTGAAATCTTTCTTGTTGTATGAATGTGCCGGAAATTAATATAAATTATATTTTTAGCCGAGATTTTTTTTTTAAGAGATAAATCCATGTGTGCATGATGCTTGAAAATCAGCATGTTTGATACCTGTTAGCTTCATTATTTTCACTGTTCTTCCATTAATGTGATAATTTCGGAGTTGTTCATTGAAGGTGTCTCTTCCCTGCTTGGGAAATTCCTTTGACTTGGGTGATTAATTCCTCGAACTTGACTACATAATATCCCATGGCTCCTTTGTATGATAAAGGAAGGATTTGTGCTCTTTTGCTGAAACCCGTGCTACCACTATAAGATTTAGGCCAAATAGTTGAATAGGTTGCTTTAACTTGATGCCCTTTGCATGTCCTTCAAACTGTGTACTTCTGTTACTTTTCTGACAGTCTACGTCGTAAGAAAGGAGCTTGGTTCCATGCCGTTAATTTTTTGATGACTGCTCAATGCACATTGATGACATTGATGATGTACGTGTAAGGATTATGGACATCACTTATCTCTACATTGGTATGATATTTGTCCACTTTAGGTCTAAGTCCTCGTGGATTTGCTCTTGGGTTATACCCAAAAGGCCTCATACCAATGGAGATATTTGTTCATCCTTATATACCCTTGATCCTTCCCATTTCTAACCAATGTGGGAATTTAGTCGCATACCCAACAATCCTTCCCTCGAACAAAGGACCACCGAGCCTCTCCTCAAACGATCATTTATCCATCCACTCTCTACCAACCAGGATTTTTCATCCTCTACTTCTCTCTACTTCATCGTGTTGGGGTCAGGACACGTCCATGAAGCATCCGGAGAGCACTACCTGACTTGAGAGTTTTTGCTCTTTCTAGGTCAACTCCTCTTTCACCATGTTGAGATCAGGACACGTCCATGAAGTATCTGGAGCACACCGCCTATCCAATAGAGCTGATCCATGGATCATATTTAGGGCCCACACCTTTTGTTCGGCATTC
>NW_011500102.1:211171-244841 GCF_000495115.2 Populus euphratica | reverse complement strand
TGTAAGGATTACAGACACCACCTATCTCCACATTGGTATGATATTGTCCACTTTGGGTCTAAGCCCTCATGGATTTGCTCTTGGGTTATACCCAAAAGGCCTCATACTAATAGAGATATTTGTTCATCCTTATATACCCTTGATCCTCCTAACGTGGGACTTTGGTCGCATACCCAACAGTACGTGCGTCCATGTCTGTGTTCACATACAAGATTCCGCTCGTTTAAGTTTCCTTTTGTGTTTACATGCTCTGTGCCCCGTAATTTCCTTTCATGGACAGCCAGTATCAGTGCTATGAAGATGAACCCTGCAGTATATAGAAGTAAGGAATTGATGATGTTCTTGCAGGGGCGTTGGTTTTATGCAGCCAACATTCTAATATATGATGAGAATTTTTCTTGTTCCTTAAGATTCATCTGCCATCATCTCACATATGATCACCCAGCAGGCACTGGAAGCAGCGGATAATGATGCTCTTACCAGCCACGACATCCTCGGAACTTCCTATCGGACCCAGTTCATGGAGCCATCGAAGTCTGTGTTAGGAGATCCAAACATTCAAACACACATAAATTTACGTGGTTCGGCAACTTGCCTACTCCACGGAGCTACTGGTTTGTATTAATCAAGCTCAAAAGCAATACAAACAACAAAACAAGGAGGAGGAGAAAAACTTCTCAACTCAACTCAACTCTCACCCTTAGCTCTCTCTCTGTGTTTCTCTCTATCTCGTGGTGCTAATCAGCTATCAATGGCACTCTCTATTTATAGCTGATGTGGGAGACAAGTTTCTTCTTTAGTCAACAATGGTGGGCAACAATTTCTTTGGTTAGGCACCCACCATGCAACCACCATTGACTTTAGCCATGTCTAACATGGCTGCCACCAACCATGTTGTGTCCACACCCAACAATCTCCCACTTGGACACAAATGGCGCTAGATCTGTTTTTTAATCTTTAAGTCCAACTGAAGCTTTACACAGCTTCAGTTTATCAAGAGTGACTCCTTTGGTTAACATGTCAGCTGGATTCTTGCTTCCACAGATCTTTTCAAGTAACAGTTGTTCATCGTCGAGCAGTTGCCGGATGAAGTGATATTTGATCTGTATGTGCTTTGTTCTGGAGTGAAATGCTGGATTCTTGGCAAGGAAGATTGCACTCTGACTGTCACTATACAAAGTACCCTTTCCATGCATCTTGCCCAATTCTTGCAGGAAACTCTGTAGCCATACTATCTCTTTTGCGGATTCTGAAACTGCGACATATTCAGCTTCTGTCGTTGAAAGAGCAACTATCTTTTGCAAGGTAGAACTCCAAGAAACAGCAGTGCCTCCTAGAGTGTATATATAACCTGTAGTACTCTTTCTGCTATCAACATCTCTTGCTAGATCAGCATCTACAAAGCCTTCAAGTTTCAAACCGCCAGCTGTGAAAATAAGACATGTCTCCGATGAGCCTTTTAAGTACCTCATGATCCATTTCACTGCCTCCCAATGCTGCTTTCCAGGATTGCTCATATATCGGCTTACAACTCCCACTGCATGGGCAATATCTGGTCTAGTACAGACCATGGCATACATCAAGGAGCCGATAGCTGAGGCGTATGGGATCTGGTCCATGTATCCACGTTCTAGCTCAGTTTTTGGTGACTGGTCTTTACTGAGCTTGAAATGATTCCCCAGAGGTGTACATACTGGCTTAGCATTATCCATACTAAACCTGCTGAGAACCTTCTTGACATACTCTGCCTGTGAAAGCTTTAGTATGCCTTTGTCTTTGTCTCTGATGATTCTCATGCCAAGTATTTGTTTAGTAGCTCCCAGATCCTTCATTTCAAACTGTTTTGACAACTGTTGCTTTAGCTTGTCAATCTCTTCCATGCTGGAACCTGCAATTAACATATCATCCACATATAGCAGTAGAATGATATAGGAGTTGTCAAAATGTTTGACATAGCAACAATGATCAGCCTGACATTTTGTGTATCCCGTACTACTCATGAAGTTATCAAACTTCTTGTACCACTGTCTTGGAGCTTGCTTCAAACCATATAGACTCTTCTTTAGTTTGCAAACTTGACTCTCCTTTCCTGGTATTGCAAACCCCTCTGGTTGTTGCATGTAAATGTCTTCCTTCAATTCTCCATGAAGAAATGCTGTTTTTACATCTAATTGTTCAAGATGTAAATTTTCTGCAGCTACTATCCCTAGAACAACTCTGATTGTTGTAAGCTTCACAACTGGAGAAAATATCTCAGAATAGTCGATCCCCTTCTTTTGCTGAAACCCTTTTACAACAAGTCTTGCTTTGAACCGTTTGCTTCCGTCATGCTCGGTCTTTACTCTGTAAACCCACTTGTTTTGCAGGGCCTTCTTTCCTTCAGGCAGTTTGGTTAACTCCCAAGTCTTGTTCTTCAGCAATGACTCCATCTCATCCTTCATGGCTAACTCCCACTTGCTCGAGTTTCCATCTTGTAAGGATTCTTCATAATTTAATGGTTCACCACCATCGGTCAGCAAGATATAATTCAGTAGAAGTGTGAACCGTTGTGGAGGCTTTATAGTCCTTGAAGACCTGCGAACAGCTGGTTCACTTGGCTCTGCACTATCTTGTGTAGAAGTGGTGGGTACTAAAGTGCTTGAACTATCTTGTGTGGACTCTTGAGTGGTAACATCAGGAAGCCCTTCTAATTGTATGAATTCAGATTTCTGTGAACTCGTATCTGAATCAGTTATCTCTAGTTCTGTACTTGATTTGTCTTTGTACAAAACTTTCTCGTTGAAGATCACGTTCCTGCTTCTGATAATCTTCCTGTTCTGATCATCCCAGAACCGAAATCCAAATTCTTCATCTCCATAGCCAATAAAGAAACATTTCTTTGATTTGGCATCCAGCTTGTTGCGAGCATCAGAGTCTACATGTACATAGGAAACACACCCAAAGACTTTTAGGTGAGCAAGCTGTACTTCTTTTCCTCTCCAGACTTCCTCGGGCAGTCTGAACTCCAAAGGTACTGATGGTCCACGGTTGATCAAGTAAACTGCAGTATGAACTGCATCAGCCCAGAATGTTTGAGGTAGCCCAGAATGCAACCTCATGCTTCTAGCTCGTTCATTGATGGTCCGGTTCATCCGTTCAGCAATACCATTCTGTTGTGGTGTGCCTGGAACTGTCTTTTCCATTCTGATACCGTTGACAGCGCAATACTCCTTGAAACCTCCATCAATGTATTCTCCTCCATTATCAGATCGTAAGCATTTCAGCTTCAAGCCTGATTCAGTCTCAACCATAGCCTTCCATTTCTTGAATGTGTCAAACACATCAGATTTATTTTTCAGAAAGTAGACCCATACCTTTCTGCTAAAGTCATCAATAAAAGTGACATAGTACCGAGAACCGCCAAGAGATGCTACTGGAGCTGGTCCCCATAAATCTGTGTGCACCAGTTCTAGTTTTCTTGGTCTTAAGGTCCTGCCAACCTTTAAGAAACTGAGCTTCTTCTGTTTTCCGAGAACACAGCTTTCACAAATGTCTAGATCAACATTTTTTAATTCTGGCAGCTTTCCTTTTGACTAAAGTATCTTCATCCCCTTTTGACTCATATGGCCGAGTCTACAATGCCATAGCTGCGCCTGATTTTCTGCTTCAGTAGAGGCAATTATATCTGCTGATCTTGTGGTCATATACAGGGTGCCGGTTTTCTTTCCACGAGCCAAAACCATTGCTCCCTTTGATACCTTCCACATTCCTCCACAAAAAAGGATTGAATGACCACTATCATCAAGTTGTCTGACCGAGATCAGCTTCTTCTTTAGTCCAGGAACATGCCTTACATTTTGCAAGTTCCATATAGATCCATTCATTGTCTTGATTTGCACATCTCCTATACCCACAATCTCCAATGGTTGTCCATCGGCCAGATAGACTACCCCGTGATCTCCAGCAATATAGTTTTGCATCATTTCATGGTGTGGTGTACAGTGAAATGAAGCTCCAGAATCAAGAACCCAATCATCAATAGGACTATGTACAGCAAGAATCAAAGCATCTTGTACCTCGTCTGTAGTGGCGTTTGCAGAATCAGCTTCAGGTTTCTTTGGTTTTGTGCAACTCCTCATAAAATGGCCAGGTTTGCCACAATTCCAACATTCAACCTGCTTCCTGGGTCCAAACTTGCTTTTGCTTCTGTACCTGGATTTTGATCTGCCTCTGGATAAGCCTCTGTCTTGTCTCCTTCCTCGAGTGTTGATGTTGAAAGCTGAACCTGAACTTGAGCTTTCACCCGAGTCTTTTCTTCGTACTTCTTCAGCTAAAATCAGGTCTCGGATATCATCATACTTTAATTTGGATTTTCCAGCTGAGTTGCTTACGGCTGTTCTCATACCTTCCCAACTGCTTGGAAGTGAAGCTAGCAAAATAAGTGCTCGGATCTCATCATCAAACTCAATTTCAACGGATGACAATTGATTTGTGATGGTGTTGAAATTATTAAGATGCTGTGTAACAGAGGTGCTTTCTGTCATCTTCAGGTTGAACAACTTCTTCATCAAGTGCACTTTGTTATTTGCTGATGGCTTCTCATACATCCCAGACAAGGCTTCCATCAATCTTGCTGTGGATTTCTCTTTTGTAACATTATAAGCAACTCTTCTTGACAATGATAGCCGGATAATGCCCAAGACTTGTCTATCAAGTATTTGCCAATCTTCTTCTGACATGTTTTCTGGCTTGCTCCCCAACAGAGGAAGATGAAGTTTCTTCCCATATAGATAATCTTCAATTTGCATTTTCCAATATCCAAAATCAGTTCCATCAAATTTTTCAATTCCTGCAGCCTTTATTTCATCAGCCATTTTTACTCTTTCTCGGATTTGAATCTCAAAAATTTGACCTTACAGATGTGTCCGGAATGGCCAAAAATGCTGGAAACGACACTGAGATCACCCAAATCGGACTTCGGATGGCTCCGATTTAAACAATCAAAACTTGAGATAACTGGACGCTGCAGATGAAGCCACGTGGCAGGAGGAATAGTCTCTGCGCCACACCGGATCAAAACCCAGTTATGCTGACGTGGCAAGATGGCGTGGCAGACACGTAGGCAATGTGGGGCCACTAATCTGACGTGGCAGATCCGCGGAGATTTTCGGCTGACGTGGCAGTGCTGACGTGGTGATGACGTGGCGGGGATGGCATGGCTGCTTGACCGGTCAGACGGATGACGTGGCAGGGCGCGCGGCTGCTGACTGTGCTGGACGGTTGACGTGGCTGCTGACGTGGCAGTGTCGATTTGCAGGAATTGGCGAGGAAGACGCGTGACGCGCGTACGGCGTGTCTGTGCGCGTGGACAGTACTGGTGGTGGCGCGTGCAGGCGCGTGCGGGCATGCAGGACGTCGGATTTTCTCCGGGTTTTCACCAGTGGATTCCTCTCGTCGTCCTCTTCACGGTGGTATGGTCAAAAACACGTTTTGAGAATTTTGATTTTTGAGTTTGGATCAAACACCCTCTTTTTCAAGAACTTTCAAGAACAAGCTCTGATACCAGTTGTTAGGAGATCTAAACATTCAAACACACATAAATTTACGTGGTTCGGCAACTTGCCTACTCCAGTACGCGCGTCCATGTCTGTGTTCACATACAAGATTCCGCTCGTTTAAGTTTCCTTTTGTGTTCACATGCTCCGTGCCCCGTAATTTCCTTTCATGGACAGCCAGTATCAGTGCTATGAAGATGAACCCTGCAGTATATAGAAGTAAGGAATTGATGATGTTCTTGCGGGGGCATTGGTTTTATGTAGCCAACATCCTAATATGTGATGAGAATTTTTCTTGTTCCTTAAGATTCATCTGCCATCATCTCACATATGATCACCCAGCAGGCACTGGAAGCAGCGGATAATGATGCTCCTACCAGCCACGACATCCTCGGAACTTCCTATCGGACCCAGTTCATGGAGCCATCGAAGTCTATGCTCAAATGAAACCTAGCGCCAGCATTTCAGCTCCACCAGATGCTAGCCTGGTGTGACCTCAACGATGACAGTCTAGCGATTGATACCTGAAAACTGCTTGTTTGATGTTGTATTGGAAACTTCTGCTGTCCTGTTTTCCATGTATTCTTGTCATTCTGAAACTTTTGTTCCACAAACAAAAATGATATTGTATTTTCTGGATTATTTGGACCCCACATTTGCCCCCACAATTTCTTAATCTATGTTCCACGATGTAAAGTGATGGGAGTGACATCCAATGTTCTGTTTTACTCCCATCATGACATGCTTCTTCCACAGGGAAAAACATGCGATAAACAAGCACTTTAGCTCTGCATGACATCCAAAACAAAAGAAGCTGAAAGTGACTCATTTCTCCAAAATCCCAGAGCTCAATCCCTGAAAAAAAAAAAAAACCCATCATTTGCCCACAATTCACCACCTCGTTTCGGGTTTTTGATTGCTTGTTTTGCTAGAAATGCTATGTTCTTCCCTATTTTTGAAGGATGGTATTCCTTCTCTTTTTTTTTGAATTATCTTGGAATCACGTAGAATATAAACAATGAAATCCTACGGAAAAGAAAAATTATGAACTGAAGATTTATTATCCAAAATACCCATGAAATTATTATTTTTAGAAATTATTATTTTTAGAGCAAGGGCCTAACTCAATTTAAACGGGTCTTTTATTTGTCTTTTTTCATAAGAAATAAAAAATAACTGCGGTAATCTTATATTTCAAGATATTATCTGGATTTTAGATTCATCTATTTTTTCATATAAAAAATAATTCAGTGATTTTGATTTAAATAAGTATTTGAAATTATGATGTAAATTTCTTTTAAAATAATATTTTACTTAAATATATATTAAAATAATTTTTTTATTTTTAATATTAGCACATTAAAATCACTAAAAAAATATTAATTTAATATTATTTAAAAATAAAAATACTTTTAAGAATATTCAAAAACAAATCTCAGACCGCATCCAAATGGAAATCAAAGTTTGGAAATAAGATTTTTTTTCTCTTTGTACATATATATAAAAAAACAAAAAATAAAGATAAAAATAAAAAATGGCGCTGCTAGGACGCGCTAGCCACAAACGTGGAGCTCAAAAACACAAATGTGAAACGTGGAACCGAAAACCCAAATTACCATTCACCCATCCGACTGGCCAATTTGGGCCCCAAACAAGGATAAAACCTTAGAAGATTCTGGAGATCTACAAGACTACAAGTACTTTGACTTGTTAATTTGGTAACGTATTGGCGCTATGGCAAGTGTCTTGCACGTGATATTCTTACAGGTCGGGGCCACGGCAAGTTTCTTCCACGTGGTATTTTTACAAGCTGGAGGTAACCATACCTTAATCCCTAGGAGTTTATCAAAACTAATTAACTATCTTTCCCTTTTAAAAAAAAAAGATAATTAATTATAATTCAATCATTTTTTTCACTTTAAATTTTTTATCTAATCTATTTAAAAAATAGAAAAATATAAAAACTAATTTAATAATATCGAAACATTGATGAGAGAGAAGAGGTTTTTTGAAACTAACTTTATAATTATTATTTTAATACTATAATAATTAATTTATTTACCTTGATAAATTACAAGAATTGACTTATAATTAACTCTTATAAATCTGGTCCTTTACCGTGATGGTCCATAACATCTTGCTTTTGTTGTTTCCTCTCAAAAGAAGGATCGGGAACTGTCATTGTTTTGGCAAAAGACATGCATGCATGGGGGAAAGCTTTTTGCAATTTGATTATTTCTTTTACATGTTTCCTATACACAATATTCAAACATAGCTTATGATTAGGGTTTTTGTTTTTCTATTTATTAAAAAAAATTGTTAAAAAAAAAAGCTAAAATATGAGATGAATTCACTATAGCAATAAATATATTTTATTGTAAATTGCTACAATGAATTTAAATTTATGCCCCTCAATCAAGAAGTTTGAAAGTTATAAGATGATGGTATTTTAGACTTTTTATGGTGACTCACTGACCATTAAAAAATTAAATATTTAGATTTTTCTTGGTTTTTCATTGTTTTTTTTTTTTTTTTTGCCTTAAATTGGTGTTTTATTCAATCCTCACACAATCTTTAAACATACAAAATTTACCGGATTATATTACTATATTAAATTAGACAATTTTTAACATACAAGAATTGTATAATTTGTGTTTATTTATAAGTTTAAGGACCATAGTGTAACTTTCCCTAAACTTCTAACACATTATTGATAAGTGCAATATATATATATATATATGTTTTTATTCCTTTTACACTTGATTTTTATGTATTTTGAACTTATTTGAATTGATTGAAAGTTATTTTTATGAGTTTAGCACGTGGAAGAGACTTTATAAACTAATCGCTAAAAGATAAGAAATTTTGTATTTTATGCTTTTGACCTCACTTTTTGTGACATGTTTTTTGCCAAGTTATAGTTCCAGAATGAGAAGGTGGACTTAATCTAAGTCAAATTACATATGTCAAGCTTTCCAAGAAAGTATTATGGGTAATTTTTTTTATCTCATTTGGACCATGAATCAAACCTGCAAACTTGAGCTAGAATTTTTTTTGCGGTAAGATTCTCTGCTTTCACATCAGTGATTCAAACAAGAATATCTTGAGCTTCTAATATCGAAATCAAGCAATTCAAAATTTTAAATTTATCAACACATCCAAACTACAACTTTCATGAAAGAATTAAAATAAAATAAAAGTCATTTTAAAGGAAAAAATCTAAATGCAATATGGTTGGTCTTAATGGGTCCCCTAATTTGATTTGAAAACTAACAGTGCGGAGCATCTTAATATGGTTGAGAATCTAACATAAAAACAGTGAGTCTCAGGATCCAAGAAAGGTGTAGATCAAGCCTTTAATATGACATGAATGAAAGAATATAGTTGGGATGGTTGAATATTTCAAGAAACCAAGTCAAAATCAAAGTCCACATTGCAACATTACAATAGAATTGTGATAGCAGCAGAAGCAGATTTCAATACAAATTTTAAGAGATTTATCCAACTTTAAAGATCAGATAAAGTATGAAAGAATTTAGCATTATGAAGACTCTTAATTAGCTTAAGAATCATAAAGATTTCAATAGCAAAAGGGGAGGATAAAAAGAGAAGAACAGAACTTAAACAGGATCAGAAAAACATTCATTTCTTTTATACTTTTGTCAATTTTTCAACAACCATGAACTAAAGTCCTAAATTCAGTTCAAGAGGGACACACATCATCTCTATTAACATGTTGTGAGAAGTAACGTTATCATTGTAATTCTTTCATTTTCAAGTATTTATTTTTTCTTGTTCATAATTATGCTATTGATTGTTATTCAATTGAATTGTTTTGAGATGTCATGTATGCTTTCTAGTTTCTTTCAATCCATAATTTTTGCTAGAGACTACAGTAAGAAGCAAAAGAATTAATTCGATTGCTATAACTCTCATCTTGATTTATTAGAAAATAATAAACTAAGTTAAAATTCTGAAGCTTTTGAACGTTTGCTTAGAATAAATACATGGATTTTATTCCTAAGACTATTACCGCGTGAATGAAAAATGCTTTTAATATTACATTCGTTTGATGCTAAGAAATTGATTAGAAAGCTTTTTTTAATTAATGTACTCGTAATCTCATTGATTTCCCTAATCTTTAAGGGATATTGAATTTATTTGCTTAACGTGAAAGAATATTTATTTTATTTCGATGACCAATAGATTTATAGAAATGGATTCGTGGACCCTTGAATTGATTTAATAACATATCAATTTATTATTTTTAGAATTATTATTTCTTGATTTTTTTCATTCAAATCCCTTGTTCCTTTTCATTTCAGTATTGTAGGAAAATTAAACAAAATTTCTCTTGGATTCGACCTGGTTTTCATGATCATCCTACAAATTTATTTTGTTTGTGATAGTTAAGTCATAATTATATTTTAGTGGTTTCAAAGACTGACCAACCAATCTTCAAGCTTATACACACTTTTACGATAATTTTTAAAAAAAACTTTAAGTTCCAACCACATTATATTCCAAAAACAAGAGGTATTTGTTGATATGTCTCACAAGCTATAATATTTATAAGATTATTTTTGCTTTATTGAATTGGATAATTAATTGTTGACATACAAGAATTGTATAATTTGTTTTTATTTTTGCTATCTACTATATCTTGGTTTCTACTTTCATGCCTTTAACTTGATTTATTTTTAATATTTTAATTCTAAATAACTCTCTTAAAGTTTATGATTCAGATTTGAACTTATAAGCTACTTCTCCGTCATTTTTTTTTTAATGACAAGCATGCAGAAACTTACCTATTTTTCCCTTCTGTTAGAGTGGTATCCAATCCTTTCAATCATCCTTTATTCATTGAAGAAACCAGCTATTTTCTGCACTACTATCTTCTTCTATTATTTCCCTCTACTTACAAATCAGGTCTGTTGCAATTTGAATTTCAGTTCCCTTAACTTGAGGACTTTTATTAAACATTTTATGATAAGCAACATGCAACCAATCAAGATGGAAAGTTTGAGCACACACATTCACCAACAACCAGCAGTTTATATCCTTCAATGTATATTTCAATTAATTCAGATCTGATTATCAATCTCTTTTAGTCCAAGAAAAAATGGTGAGATTGGAAAGAGACGACCATTTTCCAGAACATGCATATACACATGTATTCGAAACGAAAGAAGCTCTTAAATGCAAACCTGAAAAGAAGAATCAAGCATGGAGCACTCATAGATCACTCCCAAAGGAAACAAGGAAAAGATAGCTTATTTACCCTCTCTTTTGACTAGTGTTTTAAAACCCGGAGTGGCCCGGCGGGTCGACCCGGTACCCGGCTGACCCAGGCCTGGAACCGGTCCGGGTGGAGGCAAAAACCCATTTGGGAGTTGGCCCGGTGAAACCCGATCGACCCGGAGGGTTGACCCGGGACCCGGTCCACCCGGTCAAACCCGGCTGAGACCTGGTCTATTTTTTTATATTGATAGATGTTAAACGACGTCGTTTTGGCCTTTGTTTTAAAGGCCAAAATGACGAAGAACAATGAAACAGAATTGGGCATATTGATCACAAAGCAAACCTAATTAACAAAAAGATAATTTCAATTGATGAGGAGTTGAGGATAGCAGAAGACGTCTTAATCATTGTTGTTTCACTACGAAAAAGGTTAGACTCTTGCTTTTGTTCACGAATCTTCTTCTTTCACTCTCTCTTTTCTTTATTCTTGGCCATGTTTTAAACTTGCAGTTCTGGCATCATTTTGCTGTTCGTTGATTCAATCGCATTGATTCATTCGCAGCCCAATCATCTCAACCTCAAGTATGTTTCTATGTTCTTTTCTTTTCTGCAGTATAATAAATCCTCTGTTATTAGGAAGTGTCGAAAATGGATGAGGAAACTAGTTTTGTTCGATGCATTTGCTTCTGGAACTGTTATAGCTAGAGATTAAAGCTATTGTAAGAATTATTGATTATAGTTAAAATATTTCATCTTCTCATGTGTTTCTCACAAGAAGCAAACTTGAATGCCGGGAAGTAATTTTTGTTGGAACTTCTTGTGTAATCTCTTATTTCGATGATGAGCTCGTGTCAATTACAGCACATGCATAGAAGTATTCTTACTGAGAGTATATGCTATTGTAATGTTTTCACATAGACTCCACTGGTTTTCAACTAATTCACTTATATATCTTGGAACATAGCCATAAATGAAAGGTTCTTCTAGTTCAAGAAAATTAACCATGAAGCTCGACGCTATATTTTTTAGACAGAAAGATGGCCAAGTAAACTCCTATACTCTGTACCTGTGGAATAATACAGGGAAAGGATGTCTATGTATTTTGATGTCTTATATTACTTGACTAACTCTTACTTATCTCATTATTTATTTTTACTTTTTGCTAATGATTCCACACATTTCTAATACTGGTGTGGTTTATGAGTTCAAGGTTCTTATTTGTTGCTGCTAACTTTTATATACTTGCCTAGTCATTAAAAATAAAATGTAATGATTTGCATGTACAGAATGGAGACATTAAAAAGGCATCTTCTGTTTTTTGGTCAAGAGGCATTACAAGAACTCAAGAAATGACAGTGACACTCAAGCATGATTTGTATGTACCTCTGGAATAAAATGTAATGTTTGTTTGGTTTTACAGTTGACCGTAAATTTAAGCAAACATAAGTTGTAGAGATTTTGATATGTTGGCCTACAAGTTGGCGTGTTTGTTCTGCTTTTGCTTTTGCAAATTTTTGCTAGAGTTATTGTGGCATCGATTCTTCCCTAGATTTTTATTTAAGCTGGTTGTGCTTAGTTAATCATGTTTCATGGAGTTACTGTGATATTAATTAGTTAGTTGATGTTATCAACTTTTACTAGAGTTATTGTGGCATCAAACTTTCCTTTCTCAATGCTTTCTCATGTTGACTGCTGGCTGATTTTCCACATCTTGTTGCTTGTTATTAGTTCAGGATAAGAAAATAGCTTTGACAAAATTTACTGGGAAGCATAATCTTTTTTTGTTATATGTTTTATATAAGTGTTTTTTTGGATTGACCCGGGTCAACCCATCTAACCCGTAACCCGATCGCTGGACCGAGTCAATAACCGGGTCGGGTTTTAAAACTATGCTTTTGACTCGTTCTTTATATACTGGCTTTCTCTATTGCGCTTTTTAACTCAATCCAGGTATTCATCTTTTCACTCGCTTCCTCCAAAAACAATGGTGTTTTTCTTTAAAATCTGTCGACAAGCATTTCCTCCATCAGTTCCCTTGGTCTTGGGGACTAGCCCTGTCAGGAAGAGGGGGGTCTTGCTCGAGAATAGAAGTGAAGCTTTCAGTTAAGTCAACATAGGAAATGACGATTCGTCATTGAATTCCAAACCAAACTGCTAAGGAAACTCTGACTCTCAATACGAATACTAATATGCAGAAGCTGAATCTAAGGCAGATTTAACAGCAAAACTAGACTCTTTATGCAGACAAAATAACTTATTAAATAACACTGCACTACAGTTAAATACGCAGAACTCTATACAAACATCCATAAAAATCGCACTAACTGAAGTGGCAAGTGATTATCGGGGTTATATAATCGATTTACTTTCCATATAGATCTATAAAATCATCGCATTAAATGTTACTAGTGTTTTGTACAATTTTTCAGTTTGTATTCTATTACTCGCAAATGACATTATGTACTGAAGCAAAAAAAAAGTATTAAAGCCAACTTCCATTAATTATTAAGAGGTTATGAGAAAGACATCAAAAAACAAATTTCCAGAAGAAATTGTGTGGAGATGAGTAGCATTTATTATTGCATTATGTTATCAGTAATTATCATTATAAAAAGTGCAGTACATGTCTGTAACTGTATCTCTCTCATTTTCATACAGAACGAGATAAAATATCCTATAAATCAACTGCATGACATGACCACCCTCTATGATGAGAGCGGAGATAATGAACCTTGTGAAAGCATCAACCATCACTAAAAAATGATAGGCTTACCTGATATGTCCTGAAGAAGATGACGGGGATGGTTTAAATAAAGCTACCCTTCTCCTCTTATTCGAAATGTGGATTTTAATGAGAAATCTTGTGAGGCGGGAAATTTGTCGAGTATGGATTTGCTGCCTGTTGGATGGAGCCTGGAAGAAACTGGTTTACTCCGGTATCATCACAGTGCCCTTCTTTGCAGCTGTTCGTCAGAAAGAAGTATTCTTCACCCTGCCTTCCAAGGTACAGCATATAGAAGCCTTGATTAAGTAGGAGGCACCATGCAAACCGTACTCTTATACTCAACTCTTCATCAACATCCAATGGCATGAAAAGACCTTCACTACCTTCTGCAGCCTTCTTCCCGAGCTCCTTCAAGTGGTTTGTATCTCCAGCAAGCAATGATGCTTTGCGCCTGAAAGTTCAAATTAATAATTCAGGAACCCAAGTTAACAAAAGCGTAAGCTGGAAACTTGACAACAACTATACATCCAGCTCTTACAAAACCAGTCAAATCCATATAAAATTCAGGATGGTTTGCATTTAAGAGCTTCTTTCGTTTCGAATACATGTGTATATAAACAAGGAAAAGATAGCTTCTTATCAAATAGTCCATAAATAACACCACTTGCACTTGATTCAAGATTAATTACAATAAAGTAGTCATGTCATCAACCACCAGAAATCACAACACACATATATATGTTTTGGGTGATGTCTATATTGAGAAAAACCAAAGAGGAAGTTTAACAAGACCATTTTCTGGTTTTTGCTTGTAACCCAAAACTCAGCATAAACCCATCATTTAATCTGTCGAAACCAGAGCCTTACACACTTGTTCAGTCAGAAGAACAAAGTCTCATATTCAGTATGGTCACAACCATCACAAAGAAATCATACGGTCATCATAGCTTGAAAATAAGGAGAAGAGAAACATTATATATAAAAGTCACAACCATCACAAAGAAATCATACCCTCACCATGGCTTACTTCTGAATAAAGATGACAAGGAAGGATCTGATAACCTGATGGGCAGAGCCTACAGATGGTCAGGTCATCACAAAAACATTCTTCATCCAGGCTTGCAATCGCTACATCCAAACCATCCCCTCGTAAGTCAACTCTTCACTCCATCAACATCACAAGGTCCGAGGAGATCTCCACTGCCCTCTACCAGCCTCTTCTTCAGCTCCTTCAAATCTTCAACCCACCTCAATAGGCCCTATAGCAAATAACAAAAATTAATAAAAGTCAACCTCTAATTAAATAATCAACCCACCAATTACCTATAACAAATTAACATAGCTTATTAGCCAATCATCGCCCAAATTTTCTTGCTCTCTTAACGTATAAAGAGACTAGAGATTTGCAGAGGTGTTTTATTGAGAAAAAATCTATGCTACTCCATCTTTGTTTCTCTTTCGTCAACGATACAAATATTATTTGTAATCACAGTTCAAGTGTTATAAAATTTATTTCTATTTTCTTGAGATAAAATAAATTATACCTCGCTAATTAATTACATTGGGTAGCCCTGTCCTCAGGTAACCAATAATTAATCACACAAAATATTAAAATGACTACATTGGCCTCCACATCGTTACGCCAAAGACGACAAATTTGATGTCGGAACTAGTTAGTAAGGGTATCCAGGTCGGGCTTCGTGCGTTCGCCTTCGAAAGCTGTCCTTATGTTTCGGACATATTACATGTAAAACAATGAGCTTGTGTCGCCCTTCCTTGTGTTGCCACAGATAAACCCAAAAAATCACTTCCACTGTCCATTTCCTGTAAAACTCCGGATATCGTCTTCTCCGCCTCCGAAACCTCAATGGCGGCTACTTACTGCTCTTGTGCTCTACACAGCCCTAAACCACCACAGCCAAAATCTCTACGTAACAACTATTCACATAAGGGTCTATCTCTAGAACACGCAAACCCAAGTTGTCAGGCTCAACAGTAGGGTCTAGAATGCCGTTGAAACCGTTGTCAGCTTCTCTTCATTTCGGGACCTTCTGCAGCAAGAAGAAGCAAATATCCCCTGATGGTGTTCAGGAAGAGGAGTTACTATTTGAAACTCATTTTGATGCCTCTGTCCCTCTCCCTCCACTCACCATTCCTCCAAAACCATCAGAACCCGTCCAATATCCGCAAGAGTTTCTATCACGTGTCATGGCCATGGCAGCTGCTGTCTTAAAAATAACTGAGCTGCTTAAAAATAGTATTGGTAGTGGCGGAGGCGGCGGCGAAAAGGACGTGTACGGTGACGGCTCAGCTGATGCGGGCTCACCACCACCGCGTGCCCCAAGTCTCGGTTTTCTCAGCCGCTTTGCAAGCAGTGAGAAGATCTCCTCATCTGTTTATGTAAAAGATACACAATTTGAATTGCATGGCAACGTCTCTGCTTTTCTTTTCGATGCACCAAAATTCCTTAAATCGGTCTTCTTGAATCCTGTGGTTGTGCAAGCGATCATAGCTACTATTACTAAAATTCGTGGAGGTGACGGTGGTGGCCATGACGGAAGGGGCTCAGTTGGTGCTGCTGAAAGGGTCATGCATCCGAGGGTAAAGCTTCCGACCTCTCTTGATTTTGAGACCTTCGTTTTCAAGAAGGAGAAGATCATTCTCGCTGGCCATGACAAGGTGTGATTTTTAAAATTTTATTTTTTCCATTTCATTCTCTAAATTTAGAGCTCCATCTTGTAAATTTTATAATCAAATATTAGAAACTTCAATTTAGTGTTTCATAAAGGAAGATAACTATTAGGTTTCTGTCTAATAGATTGTTTCCCCCTCCAAGTTTAACTTCTTTCTGTTTGTAAAATTGGTTATTGTTGATGATTTGTTCCTATTGCATTGCGGTATATTGTGAGAGGAGGCAAGGATGTGTTTCGCTTGCTCCCATATGCATTCCAGCGCATTAAACAGATTGGTGTCATTGGTTGGGTTTCCCAGGTGAATACTATCAATTTTGCGCTTAAAATATGTACAATTGCCTTAAAATTTGTAGTACCTTATTGGTATGTCTTGGTTCTGCTTGAGGACTAAAACTTGGTAGTATCAAAAGCCCTCTTTCCCATTCTACGAAATCTTTTGGAGTGTGTATGTGGAAACTGGAAACAGAGTCTATGGATGCGAGCATTTATATCGATAGCTCAATCTGTATATGATGTTTGGTAGCTTCTTTTTATCACAAATCTTTCCTTTAATGCTATTTTTACCATGACTCTCTGTGGATTGCTAACAAGCCCTCATTCATTACCAGGGTTCTGTTCAAGCTCAGAATTTAAGGGATGCACTTGCTGAAGCCATGTCTGCTATAAAAGTCAAGGCAACTAATTATTTACACCTCACTCTTATATGCAGATATATGCAGAAATTTTACCTGTTTAGGAAGTTACATGGTTACTATGTATGATATAGGTCGGTCTCGAGAAGGATTCTTGCTCTTTTGCTGAAGCTCGTGCTGCTGGTTTTACTGAAGAGAGCGATACTTTAGGAGATATCTGGGAAACTATTTCAGGCAGTGATCTTGTGCTTCTTTTGATTTCTGATGCTGCGCAGGTTTGTTTGTTAATTAATCTTTCAGTGTGAATTCTGAATTTGTTTCTCTATTTGTTGTTTCTGTATTTTTCTTTCAGTTTGTGCCTGCTGAGATTTAGGGCAAAAAAAGAGACTAGATTCTTTAGTATTCTTAACTCGAGTCCGCGCACGTTCTGCGGGGAGAAAAAAAAAAGAAAATACAAAGTTCTGGCATGGAATACAAATGATGTTGTTCTGCTACTTGTCTTCAATGTCATAGTAGCAATTTGTTTCCTGTGACGTTCTTCAGGGGTTACTTTTCTGTGTGAACTGTTTCAATACCGATTTGCTTCCTCAAGGTTCTTCTATGTGGTCTCAACTTTTAAAAAAGACATTCCTGCAAACTGCTAAGTGTATGTTATTTCTTAGTGACTACACATTTATGATACGTCCGTCTGCAGATGTGTTTGTGCTTGCTTAGTTTTCTTCTGTGAAGCCGCGAGGTTGATTTTGGTTCTATAAAATTAGAATAGGAGAGGAAAATGTTTCTGATTTTCTAGCACATCTCCAGTTCACCTGCTTTCAATTCATTTTTTCTCCGTAATCCATCAAGCAGAGGTAAAAGTTTTGTGATGCATTCCGTATGATCCAATGCTTAATAGGTCATCTCATAAATTCCATGTGTTTGGTGTTGATGAATGCCTGTTTTGGTGACAGTCTTAACCGTTCAACTTTAATATCATGATGCATCAGGCTGGTGTTTATGAGAGAGTTTTGTCTCACATGAAGCCAAACAGCATCCTTGGGCTGTCCCATGGATTTCTTATCGAGCATTTGCAGTCAAAGGGGCTTGATTTCCCAAAGCACATCAGTGTGATTGTTGTATGTCCTGAGGTAGAGGCCCATTCTGTAAGGAGAGACTATGTTCATGGCCAGAAGATCAATGGAGCCGGAATTAATTCCAGCATTGCAGTCCACCAGGTTCTCTCTCTATCTTTGTCTGGGCTCTCTCAAGGAATGCTCACACTCACTAGTCACTAAACTTGAGCATGCGCATGAGGACTCAAACGTTATATAAAAATAAGCCATCTGTCTGAACTATTCTGATACAAATCAAACTAAACTATCATGATTGATATGCTATATTGCGGTCCTTCAAAGACCCAACGGCTCACTGAATCCCAAATCATCGACACAACTATGTTGTAATTTCATTTGGGAGCAGGACTGGGAGTTGATACTACAATTTTCAAAAATTCAATTTGAAAAAAATTATAATTTCTGGAATCTTGTTTCTAAAAGAAAGGTCTTTTTAAAAGTCTCTTTATCTAATATTATGTTCATTAAAAATTTTTATTGATTAACAAAAATTCTATAATACAAAATTAGTTATGCAAAATAAAATAAAAAATATTATCATTTTTTAAAAATTATATTTAAAGCAGGTTGCATTACTAATTTTATCTTAAATTATTAATAAATTGTTGTATATTTATCTTTAATTGTTTGCTTATCGTATTTCTGATTTTAACAATATTCACTATAATATTAGTACATATTATATAGTAAAAAAAATATATGATATTTTTAGCTTTGATGTTGATGAATAAACCAATAAAATAAATTTAAATCATTGTAAATATTTTTTATTTTTTAAAGAAAAAAAATATATTATAGATAAATACCTAAAAAAACAAGGAATCCACAAATAAATTTAGAAATATTCACAAATATTTTTAAAATTTTATAATATTCAGAAAGGACTTAATTACTTAAATATCAAAATAAAATAAAATGAAATAAAAGAGATTGGGCCGGCTAGGCTTGTTCCAACCGGCCCAGCCTGGTTACTGTTGGTGGCATGATTTCAATAGTAATAAGGTAATTTATATTTGGAAAGGAAAGAAAGAAGACTTACGCGCTTCTGTTGCCGTTTGAAGACGAAGGCTTGAGGTGGTGCAGTGCAGGCCGATGCTTTCCTCTCTTCGTTTCTCCTCTGATATCCTCTCTCTCTCTCTCTATTATTCTTGTTTCCCTGTTTTCTCTCTGTCTCTCTCCGCGTCTTGCTCTCTCTCTCTCTCTCTCTCTGTATCTTCGTCCTCATGGTTTCTCTTTTTTTCGCATCCTTTTGTGTTGATCTCGGGTTTCCTCTGGTCTTCCTTTTTTTTCTGTTGTGTTCATTTCTTCATTGTTTTGAGCATACTTTGACCTCTTGTTTCTCCATTCCACACCTCCCAACTCAGCCCAAGAAATACATTAATCTCCTCATATGCATATCTAATTCGTATTTTTGGCCAATACATACAACGGATAGCATCCATTATTAGACTATTAATAGCGTGGGGCAAAGACGTTACCACGTTCTTTGTCTTTTCTGCTCAATCGGGATGACGGAGATAAACAGTTTTCTTTGAAACAGTGCCGTTTTGGGATGAGAATAGCCATTTTTAATTTGGTAACTCAAGTTCTGCAATTCTGAAACTCTGTAATCCAGCCCCTGATTAAATTGTAATTAGAAGCCTACATTTTAGCAACATTTACAAAATGGTCCTTTAACTTGAATTTCTTGCAATTTTAACCCGAATCAGCCCCAAACTTTTATATTTCTTCAATCAAGCCCCTGATGTCATTAATTAAACTAATTTCAAGTTCAATTAAGTCTCCAAACTTATCAATTCTACAATTAGCTCTCGATTTGATTAATTAAATCAATTCAAAGTTTAATTAAGTACTTAAACTTTAAATTTATATTGTCTTGATTCAAATTTCAATTTACTCTTCCTTCATTTCATTATTTTTCAAATTTCAAGAATCATTATTTTTTTTATTTCAAGTTCAATCAAGTCTCCATTGTTTGCTTTGGGTCTTGGAGCACTGTATAGAAAAACAAGCAAAAAGATAGGCTCTATCAGTACTTGTGCTGCCTCTTTTCTTTTATTTTTTTCTTTTTAATTCTACTTCCAAGCATAGATTGTTTAGGGTTCGTTGCGAGAGGAGAAATTTTTTATTTATTTCCAATCCTGGCTTTATTAAAGCGTTCAAGTTTTGCAATCATGTGAGAAAAACCCAGGTCACAGGTGTTGAAGAAGATCAATGACAGCAATTACCTGAAAATTTAACTGCTATGAAAAACTATCAGAACTAACTGATAACCAAGCGAATCATAGCAGCGCAGCTCAGTCATTCTTATTCTTAACAACTCAAACCTCAACCTAATCAATCCTGACAAAAAACAACTAACTTATGAGTACCGGGTACTCGCGTTTCAAGATGTTCATTAATCTTGGTTCTACGTTTCCTCTCTGCCTCACTAACATTCCTTGGAGCAGTAATGTTTCTCCATGCAGAGACTGTTTTTCTATCCACTCTAGCAGTAACCTCTACGAGCTATAGTTGAGTTCCAAAATAGTAATAACTTTGATGCCAACAGGAAAACTTGTTTAAACATTGTGCGATTTTTGACATGTAAAGCCAAATTCCCATCAAGTATCAGAACATTCTGCCAATAGGGACTAAAACCCAAACCCCCATCAACTATCAAACAACTACCAGAAAAACCCCCTTCAATTATGCTATCAGTAATGCACATTCCAGGAAATTCATTATATTCAGCCATCTATTATGCTGGAACATTAAAGCATTTTTTATCTAATCAACTCTCAATTCCTCACAGAACAAGACAATTAAATATGCTATAAATCAACTGCATCACCTCCAGTGGACAGTGAGGAGAAAATAGACATTATAAAAAGTCGCAACCATATCTAAGAAACATGTGCTCACCAGGGATCCTGAAAAAGAGAAGACAATGAAGAATCGAAAGGGAAACCCTTCTCCACTAGCTTGAAAGTCTGGAGTTTAATAAGAACTCATGTGAAACAGCAAGCTTAATTTGTCAAGTGTGGATCTGATAGCCTGGTCAACAGAACCTGCAAGAAAGTAGCCTACTTATGCTCATCTTTGCAGCTGTTCATCAACATCTAAGAAGTAAGATCTCAACATCTGCCCTTGGTATTATCAGATGAAGGGCGTCAAATCCCTGTAAAGTCAACCTCTGAAATAATCAACCCAGCAATTAATGCCAACAAAAAGGCATTTTTTGATCTCCTGAGATTGAAAAATTATGATTGTTGAAGAGAGCCATAAATTCCAAAATCAGCAAGCATTCAACCAAACATAAAAAACTAAGCAGCCCATATATCAGAAACACTCAATGCATCTAATTTTCAGGTTTCTAAATTTTATTCTCATCACATTCTTTATTAAGGGACGAGAAAAAGGTCAAACTTTAAAAAATAAAGCCAGCAATGAAGCATTAATATTAATATTTCTCCTGTAAAAACCTTAACATTTAGTTTTAGAGAATAGAAAAATGAACAGGGGGGCTTACCAGGAAGAGAGAGAGAAGAGAGGCAAACCATGCTTGTCTCTGTACGGAGAGAGATTGTAGAAATAATACGAAGTAATTTTCAGTTCAGACAATATTATTTTATCAAAAATAAGTACAAGACTAAAAGCCCAACTTGCCCCTTCAAGCAACTGCTAAATGCTAATTACAGAACATACACTTAAAACGTCATGCGGCCACACCTTAACGTTAACTGACTATCCAATGATTGAAGAATTTATTAGCCCATGTCTAGAAAAGGTAATCTGAGAACTGGGCCTCCTTCTTTTTAGGAAGTTGTCCATTAGATTTGAGTCCATTAGATCTTCTCGAGTTAATAGATTCTCTGGTCCCCCAATGTTGTACTTACGTTATTTACCATTTAATCTTTGGTAAAAAAAACAAAGGATGGTTAGATTTGTGCTTTTTTTGCACGTGTCACGATTATTCAACTAGAAGAAAAGGGTTCCCTTCCATTTAGTCAACGCTTGATTGTGTAATAAACAATAAGAGAGAAGTTTCCTTAATCAGAGATGAGAAAAGGGTTCCTTGAGTCCATTAGGAATGTGTGTTCTTTGGGAGGATCGATGGTGGTTTTCTTTTTAATGTATAATTTTTTAAATAAAAATTACACCTTATAAAAATAAAAAATATTTTTTTTATATGAATCCCATCAAATATAAAAACCAACTACACCTCCAAACTCCAAACCAAAGGATGACCTCTGGATTTCGTCCTGACTGGCTATGATACGTTATTTACCCGACGCTTGTGTTAGAAGCAGACAAGCAACGCCTTTCTTCTATAAATATTAATCACCACCGAACTCCACTCCATCCTGTTTCCAAAACCCTCACAGCTGAAACCCAGACAAGACAGAAATGACTGCCTTGTCCTCCTCTTCCACTCTATCCTGTCCAGAACCCATAAAATCACCACCGAAACCGTTTATCAAGCCTTGTTTATCTCTCTCAAGATCCAACCAGATTAACGTTGTTGGGAGAAGCTCAGCTTTCCGTCCTAAAATGGTGTTGACGCCTGGTCCCAGTTCTGATATCAAACCGTTGCGAATCTCTCTTGGTTTCGGAGCTTCAATCAGCAAGAGGGAGAAATTCTCCCTTGCTGGTGGTCAAGAAAAGGAAACAAGATTTGAGATTCATTCTGACATTTCCACTCCTCTCCTCGCTACTCCAAAACAATCGAACTCCCTTCAACAGCAAACATTTTGTGAGCTGTTTCCATTAGTTCTCATCCACAGTGCAGCCATCATAAGTTTTATCAAGCTGCTTAGAAATACCATTAATAGTAATAATAGTGGTGGAGGTGGTGGAGGCAACGTTGGTGGGAGAGGCGGCGAACACTCTCTTAAAACGGAGTCGCCAACGTGTGCTGTAAGTCTTGATCTTCGTATCCGCTCTTTAAGCAGTGGGAAGATATCCTCGGTGGGCTACGAAAAAAAAACAGAATTTTCATTTCGTTGCGTTGTCTCTGTTTTTTTGTTCAATCACACGATATTATCGAATTTCGTGAAACTATGGGCTGGTTTTCCATCTAGAACCCTCTCCGATTTAATACCCTGGATCTTCTCTGTTCCTACGGTATGGTCCGGTATTGGTAAGATTGGTGGTGGTGGTGATGGTGGTGTGGGTGGCAGTAGCGGTGGCGATGGCATCGAGGGCTCAATTGATGCTGTAGAAACCGTTTTGGCACCAAGTGCAAAGCCTCTGGATCCTCTTGATTTTGAAACCTCAGGTTTCAAGGAGAAGATTTTTCCTGGCCACAATGAGGTATTGCATTTCCTACCTCATTGTCGTTAGTTTTAAATTTCTTTTCTTTATTAGTTCTTGCTCTAATTTATAGTTCAGTTTTGTGAAAGCAAAATCAAATGGAAACCTTAATTTAGTATTTGATAACCAAAGGTAGTGATTTAGGATTTTTAACTCGTTCTTGTGTGGATTTTGTTGCTTGTCTTTCCCCTGTTAGTTTCTTTTAATCAGATTTTATTTATGTTCATCACTTAATTTTGAAAGAAAAAATGGTTATTGATTGTGGTACATTGTGAAATCTTTCTTGTTGTATGAATGTGCCGGAGATTAATACAAATTATATTTTTAGCCGAGATCTTTTTTTAAGAGATAAATCCATGTGTGCATGATGCTTGAAAATTAGCATGTTTGATACCTGTTAGCTTCATTATTTTCACTGTTCTTCCATTAATGTGATAATTTCGGAGTTGTTCATTGAAGGTGTCTATTCCCTGCTTGGGAAATTCCTTTGATTTGGGTGATTAATTCCTCGAACTTGACTACATAATATCCCATGGCTCCTTTGTATAATAAAGGAAGGATTTGTGCTCTTTTGCTGAAACCCGTGCTACCACTATAAGATTTAGGCCAGACAGTTGAATAGGTTGCTTTAACTTGATGCCTTTTGCATGTCCTTCAAACTGTGTACTTCTGTTACTTAGATGACAGTCTACGTCGTAAGAAAGGAGCTTGGTTCCATGCCGTTAATTTTTTGGTGACTGCTCAATGCACATTTATGATGTACGTACGTACATGTCTGCGTTCACATACAAGCTTCTGCTCGTTTAAGTTTCCTTTTGTGTTGACACACTCTTGTGCCCCGTAATTTCCTTTCATGGACAGCCAGTATCAGTGCTATGAAGATGAACCCTGCAGTATATAGAAGTAAGGAATTGATGATGTTCTTGCGGGGGCATTGGTTTTATGTAGCCAACATCCTAATATGTGATGAGAATTTTTCTTGTTCCTTAAGATTCATTTGCCATCATCTCACATATGATCACCCAGCAGGCACTGGAAGCAGCGGATAATGGTGCTCCTACCAGCCACGACCTCCTCGGAACTTCCTATCGGACCCAGTTCAAGGAGCCTTCGAAGTCTGTGCTCAAATGAAACCTTCCGCCAGCATTTCAGCTCCACCAGATGCTAGCCTGGTTTGACCTAAACGATGACAGTCTAGCGATTGATACCTGAAAACTGCTTGTTTGATGTTGTATTGGAAACTTCTGCTGTCCTGTGTTCCTTGTCCTCTTGTCATTCTGCAACTTTTGTTCCACAAACAAAAATGATATTCGTATTTTCTGGACTATTTGGACCCCACACTTGCCACCACAATTTCTTAATCTATGTTCCAGGATGTGAAGTGATGGGAGTGACATCCAGTGTTCTGTTTTCCTCCCATCATGACATGCTTCTTCCACAGGAAAAAACAAGCGATAAACAAGCACTTAGCTCTCCATAACATCGAAAACAAAAGAAGCTGAAAGTGACCCCTTTCTCCAAAATCCCAGAGCTCAATCTCTGCAAAAATAAACCCATTATTTGCCCACAGTTCACCACCTTGTTTTGGGGCTTTGATTGCTTGTTTTGCTAGAAATGCTATGTTTTTCCTCTTTTTTTTGGGATTATCTTGGAATCACGTAGAGTATAAACAATGAAATCCTACGGAAAAGAAAAATTATGCACTGAAGATTTATTATCCAAAATACCCATGAAATTATTATTTTTAGAGCAAGGGCCTAACTCAGTTTAGACGGGTTTTTTATTTGTCTTTTTTCATAAAAAACAAAAAATAACTGCGATAATTTTATATTTTGGATATTATTTGGATTTTATATTTATCTATTTTTTTATATAAAAAAATTATTCAGGGATTTTGATTTAAATATGTATTTGAAATTATGACGCAAATTTCTTTTAAAATAATATATACTTAAAGATATATTAAAATAATTTTTTTAAGATTTTCTTATTTTTAATGTTAGAACATTAAAATTACTAAAAAAAAATATCAATTGAATAGTTTTTTTAAATAAAAATACTTTTAAAAATATTCAAAAACAAATCTCAGACCGAACATGCATCAAAGTTTGGACATAAGATTTTTTTTTTTTCTCTTTGTACATTAAAAAAAAAAAATTACTAAAAAAAAATATCAATTGAATAGTTTTTTTAAATAAAAATACTTTTAAAAATATAGTTACTAAAAAAAAATATTAATTGAATATTTTTTTAAATAAAAATACTTTTAAAAATATTCAAAAACAAATCTCAGACCCAACATGCATCAAAGTTTGGAAATAAGATTTTTTTTTTTTCTCTTTGTACATTAAAAAAAAAAAGCATAAAAAAAAACAGTGGCGCTGCCACAAACGTGGAGCTCAAAAGCACAATTGTGAAATGTAGAACCGAAAACCCAAAATACCCTTAACATACAACTAACGACGAACACCCATCAGACCGGCCACTCGGGCCCCAAACAAAGATAAAAAAAAACAGTTAAGTTACTATAAGTCCCTGCACTTTTACCATTAAACTATTAGTTTTCTGACAATTTAGTCCTTTGATTATGTTTTTTATTTTCTTAAATAAAGTGGACAGTTGATTTTTCTGTCCATAATTAAGTAGTTTCACGAATCGGCGGATGATGGTAAACACAAGATAGCCTTACTCCTTTCTTCCAGGAGCTTAAGCTTTAATACTAGAAATCCCATTTCTAAATATTTTCCTCAGCATGATATTTTTTTCTGAAAACGCAGGTATCCTGTGCTAGTTTTCATGCACCAGATTAAATTGATAGCATGATAATTGTTGTTTTTTAAATAAGTTTTTGTGTTAAAATATATATTAATAATGTTTTTTTATTTTTAAAAAATTAGTTTTAACATTAGCATATTAAAACAATCTAAAACTTATAAACCATATTAAATTTTAATAAAAAAAATTAATTTTTTTAAAAATATAAATTCAACCACGTTCCCAAATAATTTTTAAATCTTTATAGCCCAAAATTAGTATTTTTATACCCAACAGCCCATGGCTCCAAGAGTTTTTTGGGAACTTGAGATTTGAAGAGAGTAAACCCCACAGCCCAGCTGATATTCACCGAACCAACCCCTTAAAGGTTTTTTAGCTTGATGTGCAGTTTCACGAACCTTAATTTGCTGGTTTTCAATAAAGAAAATGTTGGTTTGGCCATAGAATAATGGTAGCTAGTTTGTGTAAGGGGTATAATTAAAGTTTGAGGATGAATATAATACGATCATCATAATTGAGGTCCTTATATGTAGTTTAAAAAAACCCTAAAACAGGCCAGCATGCAGGCTGTGTATCCTCTACCAAACTGTACTGTCATGTTAGGCATGCATGTTTGGTTGTTTAGTATAGCGTTTCAACATGTGTTAGTATATATTTTAAAATAGTGTTTCACATGGAAAAATTATTAAATTAATATTTCTTTAAAAAATATTTTTTAATATTTTAATGTATTGATGTTAAAAATAAAAAAATTTAATATATTTTTAAATAAAAAATATTATATCACCATAATATCAAACACATACTAATCAAACATAGCTTATGATTAAGATTTTTGTATTTTTATTTATTAAAAAAGCTAATTAAAGAAAAAGTTAAAATGCATGGTGAATTCACAATAGCAATAAACATAGTTTATTGTGAATTGCTATAATTAGGGGTGTTCATTTTCGGTTCGGGTCGGTGGTTTTTTTTAAAAAAAAAAAACAAAAAACAGACCCGAAACCGGGTCAAACTGACCGGTTTCGGTTCGGTTTTTTAGGGAAAAAACCGGTACAAACCAGCTTGGTTTGGTTTTTTCGGTTTGGCTCGGTTTTTTTCCGGTTTGGGTTTGGTTCGGTTTGGTTTTTCGGTTTTTCAATTATAAAACCAAAACCGAACCAAACTAGCTAGTTTTTTTAAAATTTTAATCGATTTAATCGGTTTTTTCTTTAGGTTCGATTTTTTCGGTTATTGTTTTTTCAATTTTCTCGGTTTAATCAGTTTTTCGGTTTTTTTGTTTACCCCTAACTATAATAAATTTATATTCATGCCCTTCGATTAAAAAGTTTGAAGGTTATAAAATGAGATTATTTTAGTTTTTTTATGGTGACACGTTGGTCATTAAAAGATTGAACATGAGTATTATTGTCTTTACAAATTCTTTTGTATAATAAAAATATATTTCTACCCCCAAGGTCAACAAAATTTAAACTTGCTGATTAAGAATATTTTTTACTATATATAAACTTGAAAAGTAGTAAAATATATCTTTGCTCGTATATAAAACAAAATAGTTTATATGCATGCAGATGTGTTTTGGTATTTTTACATTGGTTTTTTTATTTACAAGGTTATGAGGAGGCTTTTTAATAATTTAACATTCTTTTTAATATTAAATTTTGAAAAGCTGCTTATACATGGAAAACACGCATCTATAGCAACCATACTTTTTTAACAGTGCATGCAACGCCATCATATATAAAAAAAAATGCTTTTTTATCGTGTTACTAGAAGTATCATCACGTGAAAAAATATTATATTTGATCTTAAGTAAAATAAGATTTGAAAAGAGTTTCAAATCTTTAATTTATAGGTTTTTTAAAATTTTTATAAATAGTACTTTATACTTTTTATTTTTTATTGGTAGTTTATCAAATAAAAAAATTATATAAGTCGTATATACCTGGTTAGCATTCTAAGTATAACAATTTTTTAAAAAAAAATTTAAAAATTTTTTTTACTAGTAATTTATGTAGATTATTGTTAAAAACCGAGTAATTAAACGATTTATAATTTATAAATTTATAATAATTCAGTTTTTTAAAAATTATTCCAAGTTAAATAAAATTAAATGTTGAAATAATAAATTTCTAAATAACTTGGTATCCATTTAACACAATCTTAAAAAATCTCAAATTAATTTTTTACCTCCGTTGCGTGTATAACTTCGGGAATCCATCAATTTATTCATTACTATGTTCATTGATATTGACCAAAAGGAAAGCCATAATTTACACATGTATATTTGTGTTGCTACTATATCGATGAAGATGAAGGATGCAGGGAAAGAATTTATTAATCTGGGGCAAGCATGATCCAGAGCCAGTCTTGAATCAACTGAAAGAAATTGAAGAGTCAGTAGAAATCATTGATTTGCAATCAAATCCATCTGAGTGATTGAAGATTCTACTGATGAAAGAGCCTCTGCTTGTGGTGTGTTTTCGATTTGCCGAATGAACTTGTTGATATATTTCTTGGGATCACATCAAGACCGTTCCCTCCAACTTCTCGGCAAAGGTTAATTATGTGTTTGTTATTGTTGTTTAAGATTATTTTTAAAATTATGTTTTTATATAAAAATATATTAAAATGAATATTTTTTATATTTATTTTTAATTTTTAATATTAGCATATCAAAACTATTATAAAACATTGAAAAAATATTAATTTAACATTTTTTTATGTCAAATTTATTTTTTAAACTTAATCAAGCTGCAATGCCACAAATGACATTGAAAAAAATTAATTAATTTGCTTTCCCACGGGCCTCTATTTTACATAAATATTTTCAACAAAGATGTATGGAATGCTCTTTAGCTGGGGGGGAAAAGAGAGAAACCCATAATTAATTAATGATTGTTTATTTAGCATTGAATAATTTAAGGAATTTGTTTGATCATAGAGAAGATATGTTGGTATTTTAGTTTTTTTTTAATGTTTAAATCTTGATGTTTCTATTTTTTTTTAATTCTCATGTTTAAATTTTGTGATTGGTATCTAAAAATATTATTAATTTTTTTTAAATACATCAAATTAATACAAGCAAGCCAATATAAAAGATTTATTAAAGTTTTTTTTTTTTAACTTTTACGGAGCATCTAAAAAGAAAATGGTAGCAAAGTGGATTACTTTCATTAGTAGAGTGCAAAAGGTAATCATCACAATTCTCATTTTTATTATTATTATTTTTTATTTTTTCTAAATGCATCAAGGAGAGCTGACAGGATTTATATCAATAGCATGAGAGAAACACAATGGAACTGAATGACTAATAAATTCCTGGTTGTGATTAATTAAAAATCTATTATTAATCATCCTAATTAATAAGCTGCTAACTAGACATTCCAATGGTCATCTTACCCCTTTATCCCATTTTGATTTTATTTTTGGAGACCAAATTCAAACTATTATCAAAAGCTTGAGAATTTAAGAACCAAAATTACAATACTTCAATATTTTGAGGGTGCCATTCTCATCCTCTCCACATCATGCTTCCGTACAATATGCTCATACTTAAGTTTGTTTAATTAGCTGGGGAAGAGACTTGCGTTTTAAAAGTTTTAAAAAAAAATTGAAATTTATTTTTTTATTTTAAATTTATTTTTTTATATATTTTTGAATTATTTTGATGAATTGGTACAAAAAATTTAAATATATTTTTAAATAAAAACTACTTTGAAAAATAACCATTATTACACTTGCAAAACTCTTTTAATTATTTATGTTTTTACTAGTGGTATAACCATAGTAATCTGGTTTGGAAAAGGATCCTATTTATTTGGTTTTAAGGTTAGTTAACAAGGTTAACTAGATTTGTTATTTTTTATTAAAAAAAATATTATTTTAGATTTTTCTAAAAAAAATTATTAATTTTAACTAAATTATGTTTAGCTAGCTCTATTGAACTGTGATCAACCTGTTGAAGGACAGGTTAAAATCATAACTATTATTTCAAAATAAAACTCGGCCCAGCCAAGTTTGTGCTCAATAACTTCGATTGTAAAAGGGCTGCAAACAATATTTCATCATCTGAAGAAGGCAAAGGGAATTTGGGATCACATCCATTGCAGGGGCGGAGCTAGATTATGGAGAACAAGAGGAAATTGTCCCCTTAATCTTTGTACTTTCCCCTTTAGTCCTTGAAACTCTTTATCTTTTCAGTGTTACAGCTGCAGGGGATCAACATTGATGTATACTCACTCTATCATCTGTGAATGTTCCCAAGTTTTGAACTCGTTTATTGTGATCTCTAGGGGTTAAAATTAAGGAGATCAACAAACAGTTGATTGACAAGACTCTTTTCTCTGAAGTTAATTGTCTCTCCCCTGTAAATGCTTCGTCTATTTCTTTGTTTTCTCGTTCAATCTACAGAAAAAAACTAGTTCTAACAGCCTTTTTTATGAGCAGATGATCTTACATGGTTGTGGAAGGTTGGTGACGGTGTCCGATCATCCCAGCCTGCAGGAGACTAAATTGTGGCATTATTCTATTTTTACTTCTTTTACTGCTGGCTGGTATCTATAGAGCGTTGATGATAGCTCAGGTATTAAGCTCCCCTTTTGCTAAAACCGGACCATGCATATATAGTTCATGAAGGTTTCGTAGAAACCATCTGTATTTAGTTTTTGAAGTTGGAAATCAACAGCCAGTTAGCTGCTTTCTGTGAAAGACATTTCAAATTGGTGTGTTGGAACCAGTGAGAGATTGTAAGTAGATGGTGTTTAAAGCCTTGAATTTTCCTCCATCAGTCTATTTCCTTGATTTTGTTTTTCTTCTGACATCTTTCTTTCAAATTTGGTCTGTTAGCATGTTAATATACTTGAGTTTGCCATCAAATTGACTAAGCCCTTGTCATGCATGTTGAAGAAGGTGAACAGAATACAGCAATGGAGCAAGGTTACGGGCATGCTCGAATGATTGATTCAAGGAAGGCGGAATACTGGGTCAGATATTTGGCAAATATCATTTGCAGAACCAATCAACTATTTGCAGCTAATGACCAAAGGACACAATCAGAACTTTATTGCTGCCATCCACTACACAAGGCCTACATATTTTCTCTGCTTTTCGCACAATTTAAGATATTTTCAGCAATCAAATTCCAAAATAAATTCAAGAAGTGTTCTTTACTTGGTTCCTTCTTCACCGGAGCCTAACTGGTTTACCATTGCTCAATGTTTCTACTTTCTTGGAAGGCATGTTGCAGGAGTAATCCAATTTTAGAACAAAAAAGCAGTTAAATTTAGATTAACCAATACAATAAACATATCAGACATTCAAATACTACTCAAAACTTGTTTAGGAGGAGTGATCACTACTAGAACTTTTGGTTCATCTTTGCCCTTAACCATTTTACCTGGTGTGCCTTTATTGCTGGGTTTCCGCTAACATATTAGGTGGGGGCTTGAAGTTGTGGGGCATAAGAGTACCACAATGCAGGTGAAATTGCGGTGCAGCTTGCCTGCACAATAATCTAAAACACAGGTGAAAGTCATCTAATATCTCTTGGTTTTCTATTTTAATGTCCTTCACAAATTTTACTTTCATAATTTATAAATTTTAAAGAGCTCTCCTAAAGTTCATGATTCAGCTTTCCAGTTATCAGCTCCTTTTACTGTTCTTCTTTATGAAAGGCCTGCAGCATCTAAAGTTATTTTCAGTCATCTTTTTTACTTCTATTTCCCCAAAAGAAATACACATCCTGTCAGTCATACTTTAATCATTGGAGACTATTTATGCCTTTGAAGAAAGAATTAAGATGCAAGATTGGAAAGTGTTGATCATTTTCCAGAATGAGTTACATGTATGTACACACATAGAGGAGCTCTACAGCCAAAGTAGATGCTTAATGAAGACAAATAGCTTGTTAAATAGCACTGCTCTACATTCAAATCAAACTGCTTAAGCACTGAAGTAAGCGAAAATTAAAAGCCAACTTACATTAATTATTAAAAGTTCTGTCAAAGATATCATGAAATAACTTCTCGAATAAATTATATTGAGATAATAAACATTATTATTGCACTTTGCTAACAGTAATTCTCGATACAACAAGTGTAGGACATCTAGCCATCTATCTAATATGCAGGCTTGAGACGTCTGTAATTGTACTACTCTCGTTTTCATACAGAACAAGATAAAATATGCTATGACCAACTGCATCACAATCGTCTATGGCAGGTAAGGAGATAATGAGCATCATACAAGGAGCAACCACAGCCAAGAAATCATAGGCTCACCAGAGATCTCCTGAAGAAGATGACAAGGATGGTTTGAATGAGTCAAACCTTCTCCTCTTGTTCGAAAGTGTGGATTTTAACAAGAATTCTTGCGAGGCAGAAAATTTGTCAAGTATGGATCTAAATGCCTGGTGGATGGAGCCACCAAGAAACTGGTGTACTTTAGTATCACCACTATCCCCTTCTTTGCAGCTGCTCATCACAAAAACATTCTTCATCCTGCCTTCCAAAGTCGCAATCTCTGCCCTCGTTATTATTAAATGGAGAGCATCAAGTGCTTGTCTTAAATCAGACAGAATTCCAGGCTTGCAATCGCAACATATAGATGCCCTGATTACATAAGGGGCACTGTGCAAACCATCCTCTTGCTGTTCAACTTTCACTTCATCAATATCCAATGGCATGAGAAGACCTTCACTAGCTTCTGTTGCCTGCCTCTTCAGCTCCTTCAGGTGAGCTATAACTTCAGCAAGCAACGATGCCTTGTCCATCTGAGATTTCAAATTGATTACTAATTCAGCAATCCAGTTCAACAAGCCCATAAGCTAGAATCTTGACAGTATCACAACAATCCAGCTCTCACAATACCAAATAATTCAATCTAAATATCACAGTTTATTTATCAAGTGGTCCATATATAAAATTGCATGCACTTGATTTATGAATTTCAATCAAGAAAAGTAATGAAAACAATTACCAGAAAATTCTAACAGGAAATATATAGGTCTTGGGTAATAGTGATGCTAAGAACAAACACATAGCCAGGGAATTATAGTAAGCTTAGCTTAACCACTCATTCTTATTTTAAATAACTGAAGTACATTCACCAACAGAAGCAGCACAATAAACTAAAATAAATTATCCGATTCTTACAGAAGCTAAATCCATAGTTTCAAGATATCATCATTATCTTTAGTGAATCATGCTCGTACAGCAAAGACATCAACCAGAAACACAAGAGAAATGCACACTCCCACTTAGAAAAATTCCCTGACATCAACAAGAGCTGTAATTATACTCTTAAAGAAATTCATAAATTCAAAAGTTAATAGTACAGACCTTGGAAACGATAAAATCAAGCAACTCGTGTTATCACAATAAAGAATACTACTTTCAAGTGCATTACCTGATGGCTCACTGAATATTGTTCTCAAGCTTTAAGAAACAGAACTCATTAAAAAAGAAAAGCAAATAAAAAAAGAGAGAGTAGACTTTAAGTACTATGATTCAATTGAACTCAAACTCTAACATGACCAAACCAAAAACAGCAGATACCTTCCTAGTACCAGGTACCATGCTCCTAAGTGTGTCAAGATGTGCATTAATCCTCGCTCTACGCTTCTTCTCAGCTTCACTATGATTCTTTAAAGCGGCAATGCTTC